>NW_027506219.1:0-113403 GCF_021521415.1 Bidens hawaiensis | reverse complement strand
GACCATCTCTCCTTCTCTGAATCGATCATAAGTGCATCAATTTGCAAATAAAATGAGTAATTAAGTAGATAAATAATCAGATGATCATCAAAATGGTTCAAAGTTTCTAATAGAACACTACTACAAAAAGAGGTATTTGCTAGGACAAAACCTGTAGCAAATCTGTAGCAAAACAGGGTTTGCTACGGTATTTGCCACGAATTTGGTCCGTAGATACAAGTCTCGTAGCTAACTTATTTGCTACGAGTTTTTGCTACGGAATCGGAATTTTGCTATGATCTTAGATACCAAAAGAGACGTCGTTATTTTAGTTGCATTAGCTACAGATTTTGCTACAAATTTATTGGCTACGGATTTTTAGCTACGAATTCTTAGCTACAATTTTTTGCTACTGTAGGTTCCCTGGACGGATCACACGAGATATCCCGATATACACAGGTGCGGAATCCCTGTGTAGATCGTTACGGACGTAGAATATAATCACATGAACACACGAACACGATACGTACAAAACCACGTTATATTGATAACTTGAACCGAGATACTTACAGACTCTCGACCTCACGTCAATAGACTTACTGAATTACACGTAAATAACCAACTCGATCAAACTAAACTCTTACCCTTAAACAGTAAGCCGTAAACTATTTAAATACACGACAACTTCGCCTCAGGCGAAGTTGTCTATAACTTCGCTCGTTCAACAAGTTCGCCTAGGCGAACTTGTCAACAACTTCGCTTGGTTAACAAGTTCGCCTAAGCGAACTTGTCAACAACTTCGCTTTTACAAACAAATACACAAACAATATTACAGACTCGATTACAGACATTTGACATATGAACTACTGACATCTATGCACCAACAGACTCCCCCTTGGCAGTAGCTTCATATCTTGATCTTTCAGCTCTTGTCTCGTAATCCTGTATCTTCAAGCGTGCACTCCTTCTCTAACACACACTGTGACTACTCGCTGATATTTCCTTGCTTCATCCTTCCAAGCAGGAATATAGAATATCTTCTTTTCATTCAACACTTGCAAATCAGCTTTCGATAAGTTAACAAGATGCATCGGGTCGTACACCCTCAGCACTTCTTGTTCATCTTCGTCTTCCATCACGGCTTCAGCAGTCTGGCAATCAACGTACCACCATTTTAGATTCTCAACACATCTTGAGGCATATTCTTCATTGGAACCTCCTTGATGCATCAGATCGGTTTGTACTTCATCACCATCCATGGCTTGCCATCTGCTCTCAATCCCCTTTCTGTATCCTCCACGAGCTTTCCCTTCTGTGGCTTTGATAGTTCAAACTTCTTTTCTTTTATGCTTTCTTTCCACACGATCTTCTTTTCTTTTGACGCTCATTGGCATCTTAGAGTAATTATTGCTTGAGGAACTTGAAGATCCACTAATCTTGCTTGCTGTCTGTTGAGTACCACTTGATCCACCAGCAACAAAGCAAACATCCCCATTCGAGTTTACTGACACTTGCCCCTCCTGTGAAGAATTGGTACTCGACTCACCCTTCGAGTAGTAGGCGGCAGAATCAGTCTTTGAACTTGTATTGGAGTTTACTTTCGCACCGTACATGCCTGGATCTTGAACCTGATCCATAGATGTTTCTTTTCTTACCATATTAAGCTCAAAAGTTCTGAGCTTGTTGACAGTGGTTTCAAGATCATAAGTAGGGAAGTCCTTGTCTTCCCTCATTAGCACAGTATACATCTCCCATTTTGGTGGGAGAGCATCGAGAAGTTTTTCCACAATCTCTTCTTCTCGGTAGGAAATGGAGTAGTTACTCAATTCAGTCATTAGATGATAATATCGAGTGATAATATCATCAAGCGATTCGTTCTTTAAGTACTTAAAGACTGAAAATTGAGTCTTGAGCAACTTTATCTTTGAAGCCCGAATACCTACATTCCCTTCAAATCTGCTCTCAAGAGCTTCCCAAAGCTCTCTAGCTGATGTATACTTTCTGAAAGTATGGAGGATCTCCTGTGGAAGAGCCATTGTGATTGCAGCATGAGCCTTGCTTTCGGCTTCATACATCTTTTTCTCCTCCTCTTCCATTTTACTGTATTTCTTGATTTGGTCTCGACCCTCATACTCCATGATTGGTGGAATATATCCATCTTGGATGCATACCCACATCTTCGCATCCTGGTACTTAACGTATTGTATGAACCGATCCTTCCACGCGACAAAATCGGTTCCCTTCAGCAACCTTGGGGCCTTTGTAGCTGACCCCGCTTCAACTTCCATCTTGACAAGCTCTGAAATGTTGATCGATGACATCCTTCTTGAAGACTAAGAAACCCGAAAAATTCTGAAAAGGGCGAAGTTAAAAAAAATTTTCTTCTGAACAGTACTGTAGGCGAAGTTAAGAATAACTTCTCTTAAGTAATATCTTCGCTGGATCTTTCTTAAATTCGCGTGACTGGGCGAAGTTGAGAATAACTTCGCTTAGGGTAAGCGAACTTAGAAAGTAGGCGAACTTGAAGAGAACTTCGCTGAGCTAGGCGAAGTTGAGGAGGTAGGCGAAGTTGTGAATAACTTCGCTTCTCCTTATATCTTCGCTGAAACCCTACGAATCCTGAAGGCAACTTCGCCTGATGAACAGCAACTTCGCCTGACGAACCTGAAACTTTCTGCAGATCTGAAAATCGGATTTTAACGACGATTTTGACGGTTTAAAGGCTTGAACACACTGGTAGGAGGCTAGAATGAGCAAAAACACCAAAAACTCGTCCCGTAAATACCCGAAATGAGACGAATTCTACACCCGCGTGAATATCCCGAACCACACAATCGAGCAAACGCTCTGATACCAATTGTAGGTTCCCTGGACGGATCACACGAGATATCCCGATATACACAGGTGCGGAATCCCTGTGTAGATCGTTACGGACGTAGAATATAATCACACGAACACACGAACACGATACGAACAAAACCACGTTATATTGATAACTCGAACCGAGATACTTACAGACTCTCGACCTCACGTCAATAGAATTACTGAATTACACGTAAATAACCAACTCGATCAACCAAAACTCTCACACTTAAAGAGTAAGCCGTAAACTATTTAAATACACGACAACTTCGCCTCAGGCGAAGTTGTCTATAACTTCGCTCGTTCAACAAGTTCGCCTAGGCGAACTTGTCAACAACTTCGCTTGGTTAACAAGTTCGCCTACGCGAACTTGTCAACAACTTCGCTTTTACAAACAAATACACAAACAATATTACAGACTCGATTACAGACATTTGACATATGAACTACTGACATCTATGCACCAACAGACTCCCCTTGGCAGTAGCTTCATATCTTGATCTTTCAGCTCTTGTCTCGTAATCCTGTATCTTCAAGCGTGCACTCCTTCTCTAACACACACCGTGACTACTCGCTGATATTTCCTTGCTTCATCCTTCCAAGCAGGAATATAGAATATCTTCTTTTCATTCAACACTTGCAAATCAGCTTTCGATAAGTTAACAAGATGCATCGGGTCGTACACCCTCAGCACTTCTTGTTCATCTTCGTCTTCCATCACGGCTTCAGCAGTCTGGCAATCAACGTACCACCATTTTAGATTCTTCAACACATCTTGAGGCATGGTCTTCATTGGAACCTCCTTGATGCATCGGATCGGTTTGTACTTCATCACCATCCATGGCTTGCCATCTGCTCTCAATCCCCTTTCTGTATCCTCCACGAACTTTCCCTTCTGTGGCTTTAATAGTTCAAACTTCTTCTCTTTAATGCTTTCTTTCCACACAATCTTCTCAATCACTCTCGCCATGTTGTTGTCACTTCTATTTATCAGGCCCAACCTGGCCAAATCCTTCACCTCACATTCCGGAAACGTATTGAGAGATCTCAACATTCTTTTGAAGTATTGAATACCATCATAACGCTTCACCACAAACGACTTCATCTGTTCATCATATATCCAACAGATGATTCCCTTCTTCGACTCAGCATAGCCTTTGATGTTATAACTTTTCTTGAACATGGCTGGAACAGCAGGCTTCTTGGTCTTGATAAACCAATGAGCACAGCCTTCCTTCCACCTAGGCTCCTCCTCCCACTCAGTCTCATCCATCTCAGTACTCACGTCGGCTTTCTCAACATCAGGGATCTCGTGTTCAACTCCTTCTTCTACTATCTCCCCCTCTTCTATTCCATCTTCAATCACAATCTGCTCACCGATCTTCTCAATCATATCACTCGGCAGCACATCTTCATCGAACAACACCTCATCACTGAACATGTCATCGTCCAGTTCTTTCAACGCATCAATCACGTCATCCTCCACCAACACCACATCATCACCACCAGCAGCGTCGATAGACTCCCCCTCAGTTGTGGAAGTACCAAGAGCTTCAGAAGTTCTTGGCAGCTCACCACCTGCATCTTTCGATGCATTGGGATCATCGTCTCGGTTATTTCTCTTCTTCGTTCTGAGCTCGTCGCCTTTACAGCTCATCTCCCCCTGAGATGCCAAGAACTCCTTCAAGGCATCTATGATTTTCCCATGCTCAACCAGGAGGGATGACTGTAGTTGATTTGCTTCCACTAGGCTTTAAATAGTCTTTGATTGCTCTGCCACGATCCGCTCTAGTGAAGCTATCCTCTCTGAGTCTGACATAGGCGAAGGCGTGGCTCCAGAAGCAGGCGTAACCGCAGGTGGTACCATACCTGATAACCCTGCAGCAGTAACTACCGTTGACTCTACAAATCGTGCAGCTACCACCGACTGAGTAAGCGTTGGAGGTGGTAGTGACACGATCTCCGGAGTCGACGTCTGGAGAGCAGTGACGGATGGAGTGCCAGCAGCTGATGTAGCCACCACGGGAACATCCGCAGCGCTTGTACTTGTCACCTGTACAGAAGAAGGAACAATAGACATACCAGACAGTGCGGCCGGAGCAAAACGTACAGTCCTTGATGTCTCTCCAGCTCCCATGCCAGCACCTGTCCTCTCCCGTCTTGATCTTCTTATCAGCTTATGTATGTCTTCTTCCTCTTCCGACTCATCATCATCTTCCGTTCTCTTTCTCTTCCCAATCGTTCTCTCTCGAGACACCATCAACCGTCTCCCCTCATTCATAATCTCATCCAAATCGGAGTCAGCCATCGACGTAGCTGCTCTAGTCATACTCACACCCATACCTTGTGCAGCCGAGACCTGCACCTCTTCAACGTGATCCATATCAAAATAACCTTGACCTCCAAAAACAGCGTCAAGATCAATATCCTCAGCAGCAGACACAACAGGCACAGCAGGAGCAGGAACAGCTTGAGTTGCTCTTGCCTGTTGCGGTTGAGGATCTCTGAACTCGTCCCCACCAGCAGGAACATACTCTGGGTTAATCAAAAACCCTAACAGTGGAGTATGCCTGGGACGACGTTCAGGGTTGCTCCTCGCACTCGACGTGCGGCATTGAGCAAAGATACGTTTGCTCACTGATTCCACGTATCTGATCGGGCGTCTCTGAGGTAAAGCCGGAGCGACATGGTTCAATATCATCTGGATGAACCGTGGGTACATAATGAACCGCTCCCGAGACATCGCCCTTCTCTGCCTATCAATCTCGTAGAAGACCATTTGACTGAAGCTATAACGTTTGTTATAGGTCAGTGCAGTCATTGCAGACTGCATGGTCGCACCCATACCATCCGTGCCCGCCTTCCTCCCCGACATGCACACTATCATAACGTGCATAAGGAAGCGCCACTGATCAAGAAGGAAACCCTTCCTCCTTTGGGTATCTCCTAATGGAACAGAGTAGCCCATTCGAAGAAACGCTCCATCATGGAACGGAGCTACGAACTCTGTAGGGTCATCCCTAGTCTCTTCACCGAATCGTAACGCCACCCGGATATGTTCAGAATTGAACTGAACCTGTTGATTGTTCACCGTCGCTCGCATGACCGGGGGCTCAATACGACAGTCGTATTCGACCGTCTGCCAGAAGTCTTCGATATTCGGTAGAGATATCGGCAGTGTGTCGGTGATCGCATGAAAAATCCTCGAGCGCAGGAGGATAGTGATAATCTCGCGATAGTCTTCCACACCGCTCGCCTCCGGGTCTAGAGTGATGTACATATTGTGACCCGGGAAAAATTGTCTCTGATTGTCACCATCATCTCCTCCTGCACCTCCACCACCAGCTATCGCAGCCATATCTGCAACAAACTAACCAAGTTAGAACGACACAAAGACATAGCACAAGTTCGCTTTGTTACCATGAGCGAAGTTGTGATAAACTCTGTATAGGCGAAGTTAAAGATGAGGCGAAGTTGGGAACAACTTCGCTTCAGCTTTAAGTTCGTCTAATTAAGATTAAGTAAAAATGATCTAGGCGAAGTTAATGTGAACTTCGCCTCATCACAACATCGCTTCAGGCGAATTTAAGTTACAGGCGAACTTAAGCTTCGGGCGAAGTTACGGATAACTTCGCCTCAGGCGAACTTAAGCTTCTGGCGAAGTTACGGATAACTTCGCCTAAACCCTAACTTCGCCTGAATCTGAATCGGCGACAGTGAGGTTATGGAACAACGTGCAGTTGATGATTCGGCTAGTTTTAGACAATTAAGTACTGTTAACCACAAGTTATAAGGACATGTTGACGATCAGTATAGTGTTCAACACGTAAAAACACCAGTTATGAAGATCGGTTTCAAAACCGATGGTTCGAGGTTAATAATCGGGTCGAAACGACCCTTGATTAGCATGAAAGAACTTGTAATATATGATAAAACAACATCTCGAACCTTTGATCAGTGTGAAAATCGGAAATAAATAACACGTAAACGATGTAAATATCAAGTTCGCCGGAGAATAGTTTGTCTGTGGATATAAGTTCGCTGATATTAATGAACAGTTTGACTGTTGATAATCCTTATATATGGGCGGAGTTATACAGGCGAAGTTACGGATAACTTCGCCTAGGCGAAGTTATCCACAACTTCGCCTGTTCAACAACATCGCCTATATATTTACAAAATTTAACCTTATAAGTTTAACAATTTTCCAATTAAGTTATAAAACTTTCCTAGAAGAAATAAATGACACGATCAAGTCTAAGTAACCCGTTAAAAAAACATAAAACTATCTAAGTACAAAAACGTAAAAAATTTAAAGTATAAGGGATCAAATTTCAGTCTCGTATAGGGACTGCTACATTTTAGAAAAGATCCGAACAGGAATCATACTAACTACGTGACTGTCACATAGATCCGTGTTTAGCTGTATTCTGACATATAGAGACAGGTTGCAATCAGGTATAACTTAAGATGGTTTTCATCGTTTCTGTGATACGAGTTAGGTTCAATTAAGCCTCAAAATTTAAGTGGGCAACAACTCAGAAATATTGATGCCTCCTATCTATCCTCAAAGCGTATTTGGCTTTCCCCAAGTCACCCCGAATTGACTTCGACCCATAGTGTCTGATTAAACATGTAAGTACTCTTCTTCTGGTTCCCGTTCTTCTTCTTACTCTAAGATTGAGAAGTCCTGATTTTATCATCACTAATATGTTTCAATAACTCCAAATATATATATATATATATTTTTTTTTTAAATAAACATAGACTTCAAAGTAGTAATTAACTGCAAGTCCCGAATCTGGATCACTGCAGTATCTTGAGACGCTATCTTCACGGGAATCAGAACACACATGGGCTCGTGTATGACTGGGTAATCGCTTTTCTGCCTATCATTTGGAAAGATATATATGAAGACATGCAAAACTCTTAAGGAGTTTCCACGTAAAATCAAGTAGATTTAGTTTGTATCACGTCTACTTTTACGCACCATAAAAAGTTACCATGACATACAATGACTGTCCTAAAGCCTTTTAAGCCTAATAACTTCACTAGTTAAGCACACAGAACTAGTATATCTATCATTTTCCAAGGTTGGATCAATTTTCCGTTTAAACATAGCTAACGAACTTCTTACGAAGTAACAGACTTGAAAAATAATTTCATTTCCCTTTTTCTTTCAAAAGTTTAACATTAATCTCCCCGACCAAAACAAAGTCTTCAGGTAAACGGCTATCCCGAAGATCCAATGGATCAGCTGGACCGACCACATACTTGTATGCGTCCTTCTAACTAAGTATGATCGACTAATTTTAAGCGAAAGAATGAAAAACTCTTCATTAACCGCCCCGGTCACTATCAGTAATCTGGTTAATGGCTATCCTCAAAATCTACAAGTAGAAAATGAGGACCAAAACATATCCGAAGACAAGTCCTTCAAACTGATGTAACCGACATATTTTTTAAGCGATTAGTGACGTTTTTTTTTTTTTTTTTTAAATGAAATATTACAAGAAAAGCATGGTTACTCGGGATTGATCATCCCATTCAGTTCAATAAGGTTTTGAAATCTGGATTTGTCAAACGCTTTAGTGTATAAATCAGCGAAATTATCAAGCGTATCCACCTTTTCAAGAATTATCAGTTTCTTCTCAGCACAATCCCGTATGAAATGATGACGTATGTCAATGTGTTTAGTTTTACTATGTTTCACGGGATTGTTAGTTACTGATCCACTCGTCTGGTATCTGAAAACCAGGCTTCAACACAATCGCCTCATTCTTCGTGAAATGAACAGTGTAATCCTTATCACAAATCTGCGACACACTCAGCAGATTGTGCTTCAACTTTTCTACAAAGTTAACATTTTCAAGAGTTATTTTCCCGTTGGACACCGTTCCTTTTCCAGTAATTCTTCCTCCACTTTCACCAGCAAAACTAACTCTCGCTCCTTGAACAGGTTTTAAGTCGTGCAACAAATATTTGTTGCCCGTCATGTGCCGGGAACAGCCGCTATCTACAATCCAAAGACTGTGGGCAGCCCTGTTCAATTGTTCCTGCACAATAAAGCAAATGATTAAAATCTAGGGACCCAAGACCAATTGGTCTTGGATCTATACATCCCGTACTTCTGCTTTCCAAAGTTAGCATCTGGATAATTCCTGTCAGTCCTATTAGGAAATCTCCTTGGAAATTGAGTGTGAGGCCTTCCAAACCTATGTGTATTGAAAGTATTATATCTAGCAGTTTGGTTATTAGCATTGTTAAACTGAGGTTTGTTTCTGTGAAAACCTGAATTAGTTACATTTCGAAACTTTGAAGGGTTTTCATTTCTAGCAGTATTAAAATTACCATTAGACTTATGCTCAGTTTTAATAGGTCTCACGCCTCTGAATTTCGGCGTCAGAGGACAATCTGCAACAAGATGTCCTAACTTATTACATCTAAAACAACACCTATACTCCATTTTCTTTTCAAAGGTTGTTTTGGATGTCGAGGCAGTGTTACCGGCCGTTCGTCTCACATAAGGTGGGACGTACGGGTTAAGTGGAGTACTCTTTTTAGAAGTTTTATCTTTTTCTCCACCAGTGGGTAACACTACCTTCTCTTTTGTCTTACCCGATTCGGACACCTTATCCGAATCCGATGAGACTGGACTCGTAACAGAAATATTCACACTTGAAACAGGCGAACTCGTTTCGCCACTACTAACACTTGGTTCTTTACTCGTTACCTTGATAGGAACTGTCTGAGGAACTTCAAAATCAACAGATTTCTGAACACTAGGGTTAAAAGTGTAATTATGGTTATAAGGTGGTGGAACCTCGTGATAACCAATTCCTCCTCTCTTTGTAGAGGTACCTTGATCACTAACAAGGTGATCAAGAATAGCTGAGGAATTTCGGAACTGCTCCAGTTTTCGGTTTAGTTCCACCACTTTCACCTGGTGGTCAGCAATCTGCTTTTCTCGTTCAGCAATCAGTTTAGTCTTTTCTTCTAAAACCTCATAACTTAGATCAATTACTTCAATTTTTTCAGCAAGTTTAGTTTTTAAGCTTTTAACATCTTTTTCACATGCTTTTATTTTAACTTTGTAGCTGTTTTCTCTTACTTTCGTAAAGTGATGATCTTCTCTAAGAGTTTTAAATTCAGCATCTAAACGAACATACTGATCAGTTATGGTAGCAAGTTGCTCAGACAAATTCTCACATTTAGTACAAATAGATTTAGAACTTACCTCGGAGACTTGATCATTGTTATCTGCCATGAAAGCTTTTTCCTTACCAGTAGCTTTCTCTTCTCCGTTAGTCTTCTCACGTTCTTCATTCTCAACCTTAGCCATATTTGCCTGCTCACTAGTTTCACTCAAATGCAGGTTCCAGTTGTATTCACCTGCTTCTCTGGACAACATGGCATTGATTTCCTTATTATTCCGAGTGTGCTGTGCAGACCGGCCTTGACCACGTTCAACTCTCTCGTTTCTGCAATCTTTGGCAAAGTGCCCGTTTTGTTGACAGTTATAGCACCTCACCTTAGACTTGTCGAACCCTGGCCTGCCACCAACAAACTTTCTTCCCGTCTTTCTCATGAACTTCTTCACTCTCCTCACTATCATGGCCATCTGCCATTGTAAATCCATCTCCTCCAGATCATCAGCATCGATCTGGTCATAGTCTTCATCTAGCATCGCTGGATCAACCACCTTTCCTTGAATATAGTTTTCATATGAAGCAATAAATGAAGCATAGAGTCCAAACTGCTCTTCAGCAGATTTGACGCTCATTGGCATCTTAGAGTAATTATTGCTTGAGGAACTTGAAGATCCACTAATCTTGCTTGCTGTCTGTTGAGTACCACTTGATCCACCCGCAACAAAGCAAACATCCCCATTCGAGTTTACTGACACTTGCCCCTCCTGTGAAGAATTGGTACCCGACTCACCCTTCGAGTAGTAGGCGGCAGAATCAGTCTTTGAACTTGTATTGGAGTTTACTTTCGCACCGTACATGCCTGGATCTTGAACCTGATCCATAGATGTTTCTTTTCTTACCATATTAAGCTCAAAAGTTCTGAGCTTGTTGACAGTGGTTTCAAGATCATAAGTAGGGAAGTCCTTGTCTTCCCTCATTAGCACAGTATACATCTCCCATTTTGGTGGGAGAGCATCGAGAAGTTTTTCCACAATCTCTTCTTCTCGGTAGGAAATGGAGTAGTTACTCAATTCAGTCATTAGATGATAATATCGAGTGATAATATCATCAAGAGATTCGTTCTTTAAGTACTTAAAGACTGAAAATTGAGTCTTGAGCAACTTTATCTTTGAAGCCCGAATACCTACATTCCCTTCAAATCTGCTCTCAAGAGCTTCCCAAAGCTCTCTAGCTGATGTATACTTTCTGAAAGTATGGAGGATCTCCTGTGGAAGAGCCATTGTGATTGCAGCATGAGCCTTGCTTTCGGCTTCATACATCTTTTTCTCCTCCTCTTCCATTTTACTGTATTTCTTGATTTGGTCTCAACCCTCATACTCCATGATTGGTGGAATATATCCATCTTGGATGCATACCCACATCTTCGCATCCTGGTACTTAACGTATTGTATGAACCGATCCTTCCACGCGACAAAATCGGTTCCCTTCAGCAACCTTGGGGCCTTTGTAGCTGACCCCGCTTCAACTTCCATCTTGACAAGCTCTGAAATGTTGATCGATGACATCCTTCTTGAAGACTAAGAAACCCAAAAAATTCTGAAAAGGGCGAAGTTAAAAAAAAATTTTCTTCTGAACTGTACTGTAGGCGAACTTAAGAATAACTTCGCTTAAGTAATATCTTCGCTGGATCTTTCTTAAATTCGCGTGACTGGGCGAAGTTGAGAATAACTTCGCTTAGGGTAAGCGAACTTAGAAAGTAGGCGAACTTGAAGAGAACTTCGTTGAGCTAGGCGAAGTTGAGGAGGTAGGCGAAGTTGTGAATAACTTCGCTTCTCCTTATATCTTCGCTGAAACCCTACGAATCCTGACGGCAACTTCGCCTGATGAACAGCAACTTCGCCTGACGAACTGAAACTTTCTGCAGATCTGAAAATCGGATTTTAACGACGATTTTGACGGTTTAAAGGCTTGAACACACTGGTAGGAGGCTAGAATGAGCAAAAACACCAAAAACTCGTCCCGTAAATACCCGAAATGAGACGAATTCTACACCCGCGTGAATATCCCGAACCACACAATCGAGCAAACGCTCTGATACCAATTGTAGGTTCCCTGGACGGATCACACGAGATATCCCGATATACACAGGTGCGGAATCCCTGTGTAGATCGTTACGGATGTAGAATATAATCACACGAACACACGAACACGATACGAACAAAACCACGTTATATTGATAACTCGAACCGAGATACTTACAGACTCTCGACCTCACGTCAATAGACTTACTGAATTACACGTAAATAACCAACTCGATCAACCAAAACTCTCACACTTAAACAGTAAGCCGTAAACTATTTAAATACACGACAACTTCGCCTCAGGCGAAGTTGTCTATAACTTCGCTCGTTCAACAAGTTCGCCTAGGCGAACTTGTCAACAACTTCGCTTGGTTAACAAGTTCGCCTAAGCGAACTTGTCAACAACTTCGCTTTTACAAACAAATACACAAACAATATTACAGACTCGATTACAGACATTTGACATATGAACTACTGACATCTATGCACCAACAGCTACGTTACTTTAGCTACGAAATTTTAGCTACAAAATTTTGCTATGATATAACTACATAAAATTGCTACAGAATTTTTTTAGCTACGGAATTTGCTACTAACTTTCCGCAACAACTTTGGCTACGGGAATTGTCTATGGTTTTTGCTATGAAATTTAACTACATATTTTTATTGTGTTTTGCTACGAATGTAACTACATAAATTCGCATGCTTTCGCAACAGATTGATGAAGGTTTTAGCTACAGATTTAGCTATAGATTTTGTATAGAAGTTTTCAGTATTTTTGTAATATTCTTTTCCACTTTTCCTGATAAAAAATATATTCAATTTTTATAAAATACCATATCAAAGATAAAAATCCAAACCAAATAATATAAAATATCAAAAAGTACTACAATAAAAACTGAAATTTAGTTTTGCAACCTCAACCATATATCTTAACTTGGTGAAAATATTCCTAGTCGGTTTCATGATAATAGCTAAAGTTTCTCGTTTATTTGAGCATATAATCTCTCATTTTCTTCAATTTCCTTCAACACGACATTTTTCTGCTTTTCGTTCCAACTAGTTCTTTATTCTCGTTCCAACTCAGCTATCTTTTCGTTCCAACTCCGCTCTTTATCATGTGCAGCTTGATTGGGCTCCCGAGACTTAACACCACGATTATCCTTACTACCATTCATAATGTATACACCAACACACTAAATACAAATAAAACTATAATAAGTTAAAAAATTAGTATTCGATGATATACAATTACATTATATTATATATATTAATCAGAAAAATCAACACATATATATATATAATTATATATATATATATATATATATATCCGAAAACTATTAAACATAACTAAACAATGACATTTATAATTAGTCGTACCTTTAAAACGAACAGCAAACACACCTCGTGAAGTTGGGGCGACTCGTAGAAAGTGTACCTGAAAAGTACAGTAAACCAAAAGAACCATGTGTCATTTTACTAATATTAAACCTGATGATGGGAGATCTAATATTTATGTTTGTGACTTAGACAAACTTAAAAACATATTATATAAGCTGTTATATCCTATATAACGAATTAATATCAAAAGTCGTCGACAAAGTAATAGCCAAACTGGTAAATCGAAACTGTTATATAAAAAAAGGCATACAACATATTCAAAGAAACCCGCCAATTCAATAAGTTTATAAACAACCAAAAAGTAAATGTAATGAATTATAATGCAACAAGTTTGACTGGATGACCAGTTGGTACTTATACTAATGTCACAAGTGAAAATTAGTTCTAACATGTTTCATATATCATGTATTGGCCAAATAAACAAGCATCTCATCACAAAACACATGAGCAGAATCAGAATTCACAAGACATATTTTATCATGCAAAGGTGTATTTTATTACTTAAGCAAATTATGAAAATAAATTATGAAACTTTTAAAACAGTAACATAAATGGACTAGGTTTCTCAAACAATTTTTATTATAATTTTATCTTACATAAAAAAAACCAAAATAATTCAATCACTACATATAGGTACAAATAGTTCAGCAGATTGCGCAACAAAAAGTGTTGACTTGGTTAAGCCACAATACTAATTCAAATCAACCAAGACCAATTGGATTAAAATCTTAACTCAAAATGTGAAGTTACAGAAGTGGAACAAACCTATTTGGACTTGTCATAAAAGAGTCATGATGTCAGGAAAACAGACCAAAACTCGACTCCCCGCATCAGCTTTGACAAATGTTTTTGTAAAATCATAAAAACCATTCAAAACTCGTCTAAAAAATTACAAATAATAACTTTATGGAAATTAGACTCAAAGTAGAACATCATGAATACAAGAATATATCGAAAACAATAAATTATCATCGAGTTAAAGACCAAACAGTAAATGAAAACAGATCTGTCAGCCAACTATTGTCATCAAACTCAAACCCTAACATGTTTATGTCATCTCTAGGGTTCAAATTAATCAATTAATATCATAATCATCAATATTACAGAGATTTATCATTTAAGGTTTTACAATAACTATTCAAAAACATGAAACCAATGCCTAAAACTTACCATCTAGTGTTAGGAATGACATGAATCACTCGAAGACACCACCAATTGCAAGAATTGAGATTGATTGAAGATGATTACGATTAGTGGGTGGTTTGGGATCGATAAAGAGGGGATGGAGGCAGATTGTCGACGATGGGAAGGGGGATTAGGGTTGGGGTTTTGTTTTAATGTTATTTTAATCAATATTTACATGAATAGTCCCTTATTAAATGAGTTTTGACTCAAATGAGAAATTTTAACATCAAGTCGGATGTCATACCCCCGTCTAAGGCCTAGAAGCGAGACCCAACAGTTGGTATCATAGTTGTAAATAAATCAGAGTTGCGTTTAGTTTGCGGAAGTCTCATAAACTTTAAGGATCGAAAATGTAACTTTTATATATATATATTCAAAAGACGGGATTATAAAATACCCGTTTAAGTTATTACAAAATATTTATGTGTTTATGATTACAAACCACCATATTAAGTTATTACAAAATAATCCGAGCCATCGGACATTAGTAGCACTTCGACACTCCAAGTGCTAAACTTGTTCACCTGCAAAATGTAGGAAAATACGTCAGCAACGAATGCTGGTGAACACGCTGACGCAAAAATAACTCTTTTACTTTATTACCCCTCGAGACTACGCCTGCCTCGGCCCAACGTGGCTTAGGAATAACAAGTCAAATAACACATTATAAACTAGAGCCTCTACACTAGGTCACCTCACAAACACCGCAACGTTCGACTTCATTAAGTACCCGTAAATATACACAATGGTCGTACTCCCTGCAGAAGAGCGTCCTACGACCAAGGGTGGTGCGATCATGCCTATACATCGCAGAGTAACACCTATGTAAGGATCCAGAGATATGTATACCACAGCCTGAGGGCTAGGTTTATACCCATAGTTATAACGGTTTTAGGAACACATAGTCCATTGTAAATAATTTCATATAACAAGTTGACTCTTTTGAAAATAAGTTTAAATGTTTGGGGGCGTATTCACCTTGTCTCTTTAGGATCGGCTTCACTCACTGTCCGAGGGTCTTTCCCTTTCTTCATCTCGCACCTATAGTACGATTATAAATATTTGTTAGTCGGATACACGATCCGGCTTAAGACCTTTAGTCTTATATCTCAATCCTCGATTGAACCTTTAGTTAAATTCTTATTTACTTGAAAACCTCTTGTTTAAAAGTAAATTATAAACCTTTAGTTTATATGAAAACCCGACGTTTCTTCTTCTCTAAGAAACGTAATCTTTTCTTTTATTATTTAAGAATACTCTTTATTCTTTAAATAATATTTTCATAACAAAGAATATAATCATATATACTTACACACATATATATGTTATCACTATATTCAATAATCAAACTTTTATTCGTTTCTTTGTTATGTTTTCTTTTCTTTTCTTTTATCGAGGTATTGAGTATAACCTCGACTTAAGGCTTAAGCCTTTAATATAATATTGAATTATATTAAGTTCGATATTACGCCTAACCTCAAGTGGCGTATAGAAACTCTAGGGACTTTGAGCAGCATTCCAACGCTGCTTTACTTTGCTCGACACGCTAATCGAGAAACGCCAAATCTTCAACACTTGTTGACACGACTTTCGAGATTCATCGCCATTATAACAAACACCTTTGATCGTATGTGGGTAAAGGGTGGCACAACTTCGAGGAAACGTTGTTACACAATTGAGGGATCGGGACACGCTTAACGAGGTATTAAGGCACGTTTATCGAGGTAAAGCTATAGAGAGTAGTGAGATGTGAGAACAATGTTGGTGTGCAGAAATTAGCTGCTCTTGGCCGCTATTTATAGACAAAATCTTGGGTCCCATCGCGTACCGCGCCCGGCTCCAAAGCACCCCGTCACGTACCGTGACGTAGGGTTGATGACGCAGAGGTGTAGGCCTGCCACGTGTCGACACGTGGTAGTCACCACTCCACGTGGCAACATGTGGCGGCAGTGTAGCCACGTGGTGACAGGTGGCAGCACATAGTGCCACCGTGTGCCACGTGTCACACTGTGTTAGACTCCCCATCGCGTACCGCGATGGGAGACTTTTCTCACCTGTCGCGTACCGTGATGGGTCAGGATAATTAGATTTTACAACTTAGACCCTCAACTTTGGAATTTGGCAATTTTTGTCCCTAGACTTTGGAAAGTTGATACTTTGAACTCAAAGTTTTCACGATGTTACATCCTCCCCACCTTTGAAATAAATCTCGTCCTCGAGATTTCTTTACTCGAACAAGTGTGGGTATTTTCTTTTAATTTCTGATTCGAGTTCCCAAGTATATTCGGGCCCTCTACGCGAGTCTCATTTAACTTTCACAATTTTCAAAGTTTTTCTTCTTAATTTCTTTGTTTTCGAATCTTCAATTTTAATTGGACGTTCTACGAATTTTAAATTTTCATTTATTTCTACGTCTCTCAATGGCATAGCCAAAGATTCATCAGTCAAACATATACACAGATTTGAAACATGGAATACATCATGTATTCCTTGCATTTCCTCGGGCAGTCGCAAACGGTATGAAACATTACCGATTCGTTCGAGTACCTCCAAAGGTCCAACGAATCGAGGACTCGATTTTCCTTTCTTACCGAAGCGAAGGACGCCTTTCCAAGGCAAGACTTTCAATAACACTTTGTCACCGACATTGAATTCTAATGGCTTACGACGAACATCGGCGTAGCTCTTTTGACGATCATGTGCCATCTTAAGTTTTTCTAGGATTTGGAGAATTTTGTCGGTTGTTTCTTGGACAATCTCAGGTCCAGACAATTGGTTGTCTCCGGTTTCAGACCAACACACGGGCGTTCTACACTTTCGACCATATAACGCCTCAAATGGTGCGGCTTGAATACTCGCATGATAACTATTATTATATGAAAATTTCATTAGGGGTAAGTGGTCGTCCCAACTTCCGCCTAAATCTATCACACAAGGGCGGAGCATATCTTCCAACGTTTGAATCGTCCTTTTGTTTTCCCATCAGTTTGCGGATGATAGGCAGTGCTAAGATTCAACTTCGTAACAAGAGCTTGTTGGAAGCTTTTCCAGAAATGAGACATAAAACGACTGTCTTGATCAGAAATGATAGATAGAGGTACTCCATGCAAAGCAACGATATTGTTTACATAAATACGTGCTCGTATATCCATTGAGTACGACTCATTGATGGGTTATAAAGTGTGCGGACTTCGTCAATTGATCCACAATAACCCAAATAGCATTGTGTTGTCGAGTTGTCTTAGGGAGTTTAGTAATAAAATCCATAGTGATTAACTCCCACTTCCAAACAGGAAGTTCGGGTTGCTAAAGCAATCCCGAAGGCTTTTGGTGTTAGCCTTAACTTTTAAACAAGTTTTTGCAACATGCGAAGAGACATCCCTTTTCATTCCATTCCACCAATAGTTCTCCTTTAGATTGTGGTACATCTTATCAATTTCGGGATGCATCATGTATTTTTACTTATAAGCTTCGTTCAAAATTTTCTCACGCAATCCTCCAACGATTGGTACCCAAATCCGGTTTCCCATTCTAAGGATACCATCATTACCTTTGACTAACGAGTCAATGATGCCATTACGTTTTTCGTCAGAGATTTGGTTTTCATTGATTGCTTGAGTTTGAGTGTATTTGATTTGCTCAATGAGATCTATTTGGAGTTCTAGGCGCAACGCTCGGACTCTTTTGGGTTTCTCGTGTTCTTTACGACTTAAGGCATCATCCACGACGTTGGCTTTGCCTTCATGGTAAACAATCTCACAATCTTAGTCGTTGAGCGTTTCCATCCATCGCCGTTGGAGCATATTAAGCTCTTTTAGATCGAAAATGTGTTTCAAGCTCTTATGATTAGTGTACACGTGTCACACCCCGACTAGGTAGTTGCGGAAGCGTAAAACGGGAATGTAACGGATAATACTGGTATCAACAACATTGTTTATAAAGAAATACACAAACTAATTTACATCATATTACATGGGTTGGTACTATGTTTACAAACTAGATGAGAATCACATAACCGGTTTACGAGATTCTTATTCAATATTATATATCTGCGTCTATTCACAGCTATTCAACTTCATTCCTAACACCAAGAACGTAAGCAAATCATTCCACCTTTGCTTTACCTGAAAAGCATGTTAAAACGGGTCAACTACGTCTAGTTGGTGAGTTTCAAGTTTCATGAGTATCAACGAAATCAGTTACGAGTTCGTAAAGTTTACAGTGTGTATGTATACATGTATGTGTATGATGTATTATACTAAGCCACAAGTGAAACCGAAACGAGCTAAAACACATGGCCACCCCTGCCCATGCACTCCCATTGGCATTTAACAGCCACTTTGCCCCAGGTATGTACAATGTCTAACACCACATAGCAGTATGTATTAAGTTTAAAGGACAATGTGCAACTGGGTTAACATGTTCCGGCATACCCCACATGCTCTGTCAGTTGGGTTTGCCAAACCGATAGTACTATCCACACGTCATCGACACGAAGTTAATCACTTGTGTTTGTGGAGACTTTCAAGTGTTAGTCCTTAGATAATTCACATCACCACACGTTTTCAAGTATATAAGTATATGTAAACATGCTTTCCACCCAAAAGTTCGTAAAACAGTTTAGGAAGTGGGGTCGTGAAACTCACCTTATTGTAGTTCGACCAGGTAATATACGTCAATAAGTGTTATGCCTCGATTATAACTCGTATCCTATAATCGGTATCGTACAGTTAATACTAGTACAGTGTTTAAACCAAATTGGGCTGTATAACTAGTCTGGTTGTAGCTGTTGGGCCCAAAACATGACCATAGTCTTAGATTGTGACGTTGTATACTGTGAAATACTTAAAATCAGATTTGGCTCAGTTTCACCGTTTACGAGCTAGCCAAGTTGATCGTTTACGCGTTTCGGGAATAGGTAAGATCTTAAAAACTTAAGTAAACATATTGATTGATAAAATGATTTAATTTATAAAAGAATTTTAAGGTTTCGGTATCTGGATTGATCGCAGGGTCCGTTTCCGTTTTCACACGGGTTTGATTATACAAAACACGTACAATCCACCCAATTTGTCCGGAATTCTCGTAAAAGGTTTGTTTTTATCAAAGTCATTCGAAACTATGATATTTGACTACTTTTGACATTTTGACATACCAGTCAGTCCGTTAAACACGAAACTGCCGGTTTCATTAAAACAAATATAGTTTAAATCTTTGATTAATCATAACTAATTATGTACTCATATATAAATTATGGAAATTTTAATAAAAATAATTTAAAATATGGAGAATTTAATAAAAATATTTTCAGAAATTTTATGATTAATTATCTATTAATAAAAATTCATTTAATGTGATATAATTGAGTAATAAATAGCCCGTTTATACCAAACGACATCCGAAAAATCCGATAATATTTCCAAGTGGTATCAATATCAGTACATATCCCCTTCAAAATCTCCAGAATCTAACTCTTTGGTCAAAATGTCTTTTTGCGCGTTTTTCGGCTATTAAAACTCGGTTAAAACACAATTGCACAAATAATACCTAGACATCTCCAAATGTTCTAAAACTTTACCAGTGATCTTAATATATCATTTATGGGTTTCAAACCAAATTTCATAAATTTTCATGAAGTTTACCTAATTTTCCCGAATAAACGCCAATAAACGGTAATAAATTCGCCAAATATTCTCCGTTTATCGAAAAATTACCAAATTTGAACAGGGACTCATTTAAATGATCCCTAATGTCCCTGAAAATTTTCACAAGCTAACAACAAGAACGTCACAACCTAATACTAAACAGCCCCTAAACGAGTGTTATGGGTTTACCTTGTCGGTTTTCGATGAGTTTTGCTAGCTTAAACGACTTTCCGGGTCTCGGGTTGCAAACTCAGTGTATCTACATATAATTTAACATCAAACCAAGCATAAATCATCCATGTAACAGACTTGATAATTAGGGTTTCGGTTTTGGGTTCAAACCGAACTTTCAAACCGGAAAAACGTTGTATTCATGTTCTAATCCGCGTTTTTGACCAAAAAAGTATATGTTCCTGGTTTGTAAAGATGTTTAACATCAAAACATAATTTTACTTGATTTTTATGATTTTTGAATGGTTAAACATGTTTAAAACTAAACAAGACTTAATTTTTCATGTTTAAACTTTGTTAATCAAGCATGAAATGGATGAAAATTTGAATATTACCTTTAGGGTTTTGGCTGGATAATGAAGAACTCAGCTGTGATTTCTTACCTAGGTTGAAGTTTGTGTGAAAATATCAAGTAACAAGGTTGTATAACAAGCCTTATACAAGGGGTCCCACCCCATTTTTTTGTGGTCGGCCCATAAAGGGGCCTATTGGGCCTCCTTTTGGCCCATTAATGCCTCGGTTTCCGTGTCATGCGTAAATATCGGTCCAAAATTTAATTTGGATTCGGTTTTTCGCAAGAAAACTAGTTCGAGTGAGAAAAACAGCGCGAAAACGAGTGTTTTTCAGCATATTTTGTAAAATAAGAAAAACGTACTGACTCGCTGTAAAAATCCAAAATATTTTCACTGATTTCTTAGAACATGTCATATAAGTGTTTTATAAATCTTTTTCGGTTTAACGGATGCTAAAATGCTCGTTTTATTGTTAATGATTGCGTTTAAACTCATAGCTTATCAATAAACGAAACCTTTTTCGTTTAAATGGTTTTAAACGTACTGGGGCCTAAATATCAATATGTTAGCCTCTATAATATATAACTCGTATATGACCCCTCAGTATATATATATACGGGCCATAATCAGTATCAGTCGGTTACTCGTTTAAGCACTACGAATTAACCGATTTATTGTTTACTCGCTACGTATTAAATAAGGTATACCTCGTTTTGTCACGAATGTCACATTCTCCCCCCGTTAAGAAATTTCGTCCTCGAAATTTAATGTGTCATCGGTTTTCTTTTTAGGGAACAGGTGTGGGTATTTCTTTCGGAATTCGTCCTTTCGTTCCCAAGTATATTCGGGTCCTTGTTTTGAATTCCACCGAACTTTTATCAATGAAATTTTGTTGTGTCGTAACTGTTTGGTTTTCCCGTCCACAATTTCTACCTGTTCCTCTACGAAGTTGAGCTTTTCGTTGATCTGAACATCTTCCAGTGGTACTATTGTCGTTTCATCAGTCAAACACTTTTTCAGATTCGATACATGAAACACGTTGTGAATAGTGCTCAGTTCTAAGGGTAGTTTTAATCGGTAAGCTACGGAACCAATTTTTGCAATAATCTCGAAAGGTCTGATGTATCTCGGGGCTAGTTTACCAGTCTTTCCAAATCTTATAACACCTTTCCACGGAGATACTTTTAAAAACACCTTATCACCTATTTCAAAAGATAGCGGTTTTCTGCGAACATCGGCATAACTCTTTTGTTGGTCGCGGGCAGCTTTCAATTTTTGCTTAATCTGGTGAATCTTATCGGTGGTTTCCTGAATTAAATCTGACCTTGAAATTTGGGTATCACCCACTTCCGTCCAACATAGTGGTGATCTACATTTTCGCCCGTATAGAGCTTCATAAGGTGCAGCTTTTATACTATTGTGGTAGCTATTACTATAGGAAAACTCAATAAGCGAGAGATGTTGATCCCAGTTTCCTTTGAAATCAAGTACACAAGCACGAAGTAGATCTTCTAAGGTTTGAATGGTTCACTCAGATTGGCCGTTGGTTTGGGGATGGTAGGTGGTACTCAAATCTATTCGAGTTCCCAAAGATTCTTGTACTGCTTGCCAGAAATGTGAAGTAAAGTGACTATCTCGATCGGAAATAATCGAAAGAGGTACTCCGTGTCGAAATACAATTTCATCGATGTAAATTTGGGCGAGTTTTTCGGTAGAGTAATTCTTACGGATTGGGATAAAGTGTGCGGATTTGGTTAATCGATCCACAATTACCCAAATTGCATTATGTCCTAGGGAGGTTTTGGGTAGATGTGTTACAAAATCCATGGTAATTTGTTGCCATTTCCATTGTGGGATTTCGGGTTGTTGTAACATTCCCGAAGGTTTTTGATATTCGGCTTTAAATCTTGCACACGTTGCACATTTACTTACATACACGGCTATATCCTTTTTCATGCCAGGCCACCAGTAAAATTCTTTAACATCCTTATACATCTTATCAATACATGGATGAATAGAATATTTGGACTTATGTGCTTCATCAAGAATCAACTTTCGGAGTTTATGAAGTGTTGGAATCCAGACCCGGTTTTTGTAATAATATACTTCATCAATTTTCTTCTCAAAATTCCTTTCATTCCCATGTAGTTCTTCTTTTTCTAGCCTATCTGCCTTCAAAGCCTCATCTTGTGCAACACGAACTTGTTCGGTTAGGCTACTTTGAACACTCATTCCGAGTGCTCGTACCCTTAATGGTTTGACTCTGTCTTTTCGGCTTAAAGCATCAGCTACTACGTTGGCCTTACTCGGATGGTATTTAATCTCACAATCATAATCATTTAACAGTTCAACCCATCTCCTTTACCTCATGTTTAGCTCTTTCTGATCAAATATGTGTTGTAGGCTTTTGTGATCAGTATAGATAGTACATTTTGTGCCGTACAAGTAGTGTCTCCAGATCTTCAATGCAAAAATAACCGCTCCCAATTCCAAATCGTGGGTTGTATAGTTCTTCTTGTGTATCTTTAATTGTTGGGAGGCATATGCTATTACTTTCTTTCCTTGCATCAGTACGCATCCTAAACCTTTACGAGACGCGTCACAATATACCACCAATTCATCAGTTCCATCTGGAAGGCTTAATATTGGAGCCTCACATAACTTCTGTTTTAACGTTTGGAAGGCCATTTCTTGTTCTTCTCCCCATTCATACGCTCGATCTTTTTGAGTTAGGAGGGTTAGAGGTTGGGCAATACTTGAAAAGTTTTCAATGAATCTTCAATAATACCCGGCTAGTCCTAAGAATTGGCGAATTTCTCTTGGTGACTTAGGAACTTGCCAATTTTTAATGGCCTCAATTTTACTTGGGTCTACTTGGATCCCTTGATGGTTCACAATGTGCCCCAAAACTGTACTTCTTGTAGCCAAAATTCACATTTGGACAACTTTGCGTATAACTTCTCTTGCCTCAATAATTCTAAGATTTCCCGCAAATGTTGTTCGTGTTCCTCCTTCTCGAATATATCAAAATGTCATCGATAAACACTATCACGAACTTGTCAAGGTAAGGTTTGCAAACTCGGTTCATGAGGTCCATAAACACTGCAGGTGCATTTGTCAACCCAAACGGCATAACCAAAAATTCATAGTGACCATACCGAGTTCGGAAAGCTGTTTTTGGTACGTCTTCTTCCTGAATTCTTACTTGATGATAACCAGATCTAACATCAATTTTTGAAAAATACTTCGCACCCTGGACCTGATCAAACAAGTCATCAATTCAAGGTAAGGGTTATCTATTCTTTATAGTCACTTTATTCAATTCCCGGTAATCAATACACATTCGAAAACTCCCATCTTTCTTCTTTACAAATAACACTGGTGCTCCCCACAGCGATTAACTAGGTTGGATAAAACCCCTGTCCAGTAATTTTTGTAACTGGTTGGACAGTTCTTGCATTTCAGATGGTGCAAGTCGATAAGGTGCCTTAGCAATGGGTGCTGCTCCCGGTATCAAGTCAATACGGAATTCAACTTGTCGGGTCGGTGGTAAACCAAGAAACTCGTCGGGAAATACATCTGAATACTCGTGTACCACTGGGATATCTTCTATTCGCTTTTCATCGGGGTCTTTGACTGTTACGCTCGCCAAGTATAATGTACAAACTTGGCGCAAATACTTTAAAGCCTTAAGTTGGGATACGAGAGGCAGTACCGTACCAAATTTCTCACCTTGAACAATCATCGTCTCATCATTCGAAATAGGTATCCTAACAGTCTTATCCTTATAAACAAATTCAGCTTTAAACTTAGACAGCCAGTTCATACCGACTATAACATTGAAACTTCCTAATTCCACTGGAAGTAAATAAATAAGGAACGGGTGGTCGTTTAGGATAAGGGAACAGTTTTGGACTATTCGGTTAACAAGTATAGACTTCCCGTCAGCGAGTTCTATGGTGTACGGTTTTGGTAGCTCACTAACCAGCATATTTTCAAAAGGTCAAAAGTTAACAGATACAAAGCTTCTATCGGCGCCCGTATCAAACAAAACTGAAGCATACTGATCGGAAACTAGGAATGTACCTGTTACCACGTTCGGATCATGACGCGTTTCACCCGATCTTATTACAAATGCGCGTCCCCTAGCTGCATTGGAGGTTGATGCTTATGCTTGGTTCTGCCTTCTCACTGCACCCTGGTTCAGCTTGGGGCAGTATTTCCGAAAATGTTCCGTACTACCACATTCGTAGCAAGTACGGAGGTTCATGGTGGGTGGGGTTTGTTGATTGAGTTGTGGTCGGGTTGGTTGAGGTCTAGGTAGTTGGGTTGGTTGTTGTGGTCGGTTTGCATTGTTGGTGGGGGTTCTGCAATTGGAGGCATAATGTCCCGTTCTTCCACACTTCTGACAAAAGATCGGTTTGCAATCACCCACATGATGAAAGTTACATCTTCTGCACTTCGGTAACGTCCCTTTATAGGTCCCTTGTTTTACATTAGAACTGATCATGGCATAACTTCGGGTATTCGGACGGACCCGTTTGTTTTAAGGGTTTCCTTGCATCCTTGTCCCATAATCAGTTCGTTTTAAACTTGTTGTTTCACCTGGCATCCTTATCACTCCACTTCTCATCAGATCAAAAGTAACGACACCCGTTTGAGATACAGCACCTTCTAATGTTGGGTGGGCTACTGAATTAACTATACTCCTCACGGCAGGAGTCAATCCCCAGATGTAGCGTTCAATACGTTTAGCTTCCGGAGTAACTAACCATGGTACTAAGCGTGAGAGTTCATTAAAATGGTTTGTGTAACCCACGTGGTCAGCACCTTTCATTTCCAAATTCCATAATTCATGTTCCAGCCTTTGAATCTCACTTTTCGGGCAAAAATGCTCTAGCATAAGGGTTTTAAGTTCGGTCCATGACATATGGTTTATAGCATCCTATCCCCTTATTTGGACCACTGTGTTCCACCACATCAAAGCATGATCCAGAAACATACTCGTAGTGAATTTGACTATACGGTCTGGTGGACATTCACTAATATTAATTACGGACTCGGTCTTTTCAATCCATTTGACCAATCCTTTAGGTCCCTCAATACCACTGAAATTTATAGCTCTACACGACATAAAGTGTTCATACGAGCATTCTCGACGCGGGGGATAAGTGTTACCGGAAGTATTAGTATTTGAAGGGGGAGTTATATTCGTGACATTATCAGTATTCAAAGGGGAAGTAGTATTAGTAGCCATTTAGGTGCTCGACAATTGGTTAACTGTTGTAATTGCACGTATGCCAGCAGTGACTTGCGCTACAATAGTCAGTATCACTGCTTATAGGTGGCGAGCAATCATTTAGCCTACCTCCGCCTCAAATATAGTATTAGTTTTCTCTGGGGCCATTCTATAACAATAATCATAAACACACAACTATGCCAAAGAACATATTTGTATTACATATAACTGTTTCTGTACGTATGTAATCCAAACCCAGCGCATGGACTTAACCTGGTATAGACCAGCGCTTAAATAGATATACTAAAATTTGTCACTATATAGAGGCTTAACCCGGTAAGGGTCACTGCTTGTAACAATAGTAGATTAAAAACATCCTCCATGTTAGCGCAATATGCTACTACTAGTGTTGCATGGGGTATCAAAAGACTACGTATAACAAACCATACTACTTTTATTTATATTTATCCATATGTATATAAATACAATAACCACACACAAACAACCATTTAGGCTGCAATAATTGCTTGACAACCGCATAAATTGGTTTTCACTATGTCCAAAAGCCGTCAATAATGAGTATCGAATAAATGTAAGTTCATCACTACATGTTGTGTATCCAGCATGTAATCATATAGCTCACGTCTTCTCTATATGTTGGTGATTATAGCTATTAAGCACTTTAGTATCTGATTAGTCAATACAGCTAACAAGGCTGGGTCGGCTAAATAGGGAGATTCTGGATTAAGTACAAGTATACTCCATGTAAGGAAAGGTATCTTGGTAAAATAGATACCGAAGGCTCTTCCCCTATGATAAGTCAATATGGGTGGGAAGGCATACTATCAGGTGATGGTACACACGTACGGTCAGTATGACTATTTCTATGAGTGGGTGTAGTCACCGGGGTATGGTGTGATAATGGTGTGGTAGATCTTGGAGCTCTCGAAAGAGAGTGGTAAGTATTGGTGGCTCTTGCTCCTAAGTCATTTCTAGGGGATTCCCTCGGGGAATTGGTGTCACAACGATAGCCCGATAAATCAGGCTGGTCAGTAGGTACCTCGAGCAGGACCACAACATCCCCTAAGCTTTCACTCGTTTCCTCATCTGATTCCTCTTCGAGGTCCTCTTAGTCAACACGCAGTACTGGTATTTTGTTGGACAGACGATATTGTAGTTCTTAACATATTTCTGCACAAGGGTTAGTAATAATAATAACGATTCTTAATAATATTAATTCTAATAATGTATAATATTAATTACGATTTAGTACATACATGTATTCGTACACATTAGCACAGATAATCCTTTATATATATCTATATAATAATATATTTTACACACATATGTTGCTGTTTTTACCTATCGGATTGTTTATCGATTTCTTCTCGAATTCCCTCGTACAAACAAGTCCGTTATTACGTTCCGGAACATAATAACCCACTTGTCCATTCGAGTTCATCACGAGAATCATCACTATATATTATTTAATATTGTTTTATTCCCAGAGCTAATCGAGCCTACGGTTATATTAGGGTATCCTAAGGGACATCCTAATTCTTTATAACCAATGGCTCTTATACCAACTTCTGTCACACCCCGACTAGGTAGTTGCGGAAGCGTAAAACGGGAATGTAACGGATAATACTGGTATCAACAACATTGTTTATAAAGAAATTCACAAACTAATTTACATCATATTACATGGGTTGGTACTATGTTTACAAACTAGATGAGAATCACATAACCGATTTACGAGCTTCTTATTCAATATTATATATCTGCGTCTATTCACAGCTATTCAACTTCATTCCTAACACCAAGAACGTAAGCAAATCATTCAACCTTTGCTTTACCTGAAAAGCATGTTAAAACGGGTCAACTACGTCTAGTTGGTGAGTTTCAAGTTTCATGAGTATCAACGAAATCAGTATACGAGTTCGTAAAGTTTACAGTGTATGTA
Organism: Bidens hawaiensis; assembly: GCF_021521415.1. Taxonomy (NCBI): domain Eukaryota; kingdom Viridiplantae; phylum Streptophyta; class Magnoliopsida; order Asterales; family Asteraceae; genus Bidens; species Bidens hawaiensis. The sequence continues at coordinate 85,373 of NW_027506219.1, read as the reverse complement.
TACATGTATGTGTATGATGTATTATACTAAGCCATAAGTGAAACCAAAACGAGCTAAAACACATGGCCACCCCTGCCCATGCACTCCCGTTGGCATTTAACAGCCACTTTGCCCCATGTATGTACTATGTCTAACACCACATAGCAGTATGTAATAAGTTTAAATGACAATGTGCAACTGGGTTAACATGTTCCGGCATACCCCACCGGCTCTGTCAGTTGGGTTTGTCAAACCGATAGTATTATCCACACGTCATCGGCACGAAGTTAATCACTTGTGTTTGTGGGGACTTTCAAGTGTTAGTACTTAAATAATTCACATCACCACACGTTTTCAAGTATATAAGTATATGTAAACATGCTTTCCACCCCAAAAGTTCGTAAAACAGTTTAGGAAGTGGGGTCGTGAAACTCACCTTATTGTAGTTCGAGCAGGTAATATACGTCAATAAGTGTTATGCCTCGATTATAACTCGTATCCTATAATCGGTATCGTACTGTTAATACTAGTACAGTGTTTAAACCAAATTGGGCTGTACAACTAGTCTGATTATAGCTGTTAGGCCCAAAAAATGACCATAGTCTTAGATTGTGACGTTGTATACTGTGAAATACTTAAAATCAGATTTGGCTCAGTTTCTCCGTTTTCCGAGCCTAGCCAAGTTGATCGTTTGCGCTTTTCGGGAATAGGTAAGATCATAAAAACTTAAGTAAACATATTGATTGATAAAATAATTTAATTTATAAAAGAATTTTAAGGTTTCGGTATCTGGATTGATCGCAGGGTCCATTTCCGTTTTCACACAAAACACGTACAATCCACCCAATTTGTTTTGAATTATCGTAAATGGGTTGTTTTTATCAAATTCATTCGAAACTATGATATTTGACTACTTTTGACATTTTGACATACCAGTCAGTCCGTTAAACACGAAACTACCGGTTTCGTTAAAACAAATATAGTTTAAATCTTTGATTAATCATAACTAATTATGTACTCATATAGAAATTATGGAAATTTTAATAAAAATAAATTAAAATATGGAGAATTTAATAAAAATATTTTCAGAAATTTTATGATTAATTATCTATTAATAAAAATTCATTTAATGTGCTATAATTGAGTAATAAATAGCCCGTTCATACCAAACGACATCCGAAAAGTCCGATAATTTTTCCAAGTGGTCTTAATATCAGTACATATCCCCTGAAAAATCTCCAGAATCTAACTCTTTGGTCAAAATGCCTTTTTGCGTGTTTTTCGGGTATTAAAACTCGGTTAAAACACAATTGCACAAATAATACCTAGACATCTCCAAATGTTATCAAACTTTACCAATGATCTTAATATATCATTTATGGGTTCCAAGCCAAATTTCATAAATTTTCATGAAGTTTACCTATTTTTCCCGAATAAACGCCAATAAACTGTAATAAATTCGCCAAATATATTTCGTTTATCGAAAAATTACCAAATTTAAACAGGGACTCATTTAAATGATCCCTAATGTCCCTGAAAGTTTTAACAAGCTAACAACAAGAATGTCACAACCTAATACTAAACAGCCCCTAAACGAGTGTTACGGGTTTACCTTGTCGGTTTTCGATGAGTTTTGCTAGCTTAAACGACTTTCCGGGTCTCGGGTTGCAAACTCAGTGTATCTACATATCATATAACATCAAACCAAGCATAAATCATTCATGTACCAGCCTTCATAATTAGGGTTTCGGTTTTGGGTTCAAACCGAACTTTTAAACCGGAAAAACGTTGTATTCATGTTCTAATCCGCGTTTTTGACCAAAAAAGTATATGTTCCTGTTTGTAAAGATGTTTAACATCAAAAAATAATTTTACTTGATTTTTATGATTTTTGAATTGTTAAACATGTTTAAAACTAAACAAGACTTAATTTTTCATGCTTAAACTTTGTTAATCAAGCATGAAATGGATGAAAATTTGAAGATTACCTTTAGGGTATTGGCTGGATAATGAAGAACTCAGTTGTGATTTCTTATCTAGGTTGAAGTTTGTGTGAAAATATCAAGTAACAAGCTTGTATAACAAGCCTTATACAAGGGGTCCCACCCCATTTTTTTGTGGTCGGCCCATAAAGGGGCCCATTGGGCCTTCTTTTGGCCCATTAATGCCTCGGTTTCCGTGCCATGCGTAAATATGGGTCCAAAATTTAATACGGATTCGGTTTTTAGCAAGAAAACTAGTTCGAGTGCGAAAAACAGCGCGAAAACGAGTGTTTTTCAGCATATTTTTGTAAAATAAGAAAAACGTACTGACTCGTTGTAAAAATTCAAATTATTTTCACGGATTGCTTAGAACATGTCATATAATTGTTTTATAAATCTTTTTCGGTTTAACGGATGCTAAAATGCTCGTTTTGATGTTAACGATTGCGTTTAAACTCATAGCGTATCAATAAACGAAACCTTTTTCGTTTAAATGGTTTTAAACGTACTGGGGCCTAAATATCAATATGTTAGCCTCTATAATATATATATAACTCGTATATGACCCCTCAATATATATATATACGGGACATAATCAGTATCAGTCGGTTACTCGTTTAAGCACTACGAATTAACCGATTTATCGTTTACTCGCTACGTATTAAATAAGGTATACCTCGTTTTGTCAGGAATGTCACAACACGGTAATTCTTACTCCATTGAGATAGTGCATCCATATCTTAAGTGCAAAGATTATGGCACCTAACTCTAGATCGTGAGTCGTGTAATTCTTTTCGTGTACCTTGAGTTGACGAGAGGCGTAAGCTATTACTTTCTTACGTTGCATAAGTACACATCCCAAACCTAAGTGAGACGCGTCACTAAAGACTACAAAATCCTCATTACCTTCTGGCAAAGCCAAGATAGGTTCTTGGGTGAGTTTTTGTTTAAGTATATCGAACGCCTCTTGTTGCTTCGTTCCCCATTCATATTTGATATTTTTACGAGTTAAGGAAGTTAAGGGAACGACGATTCGAGAAAAATTCTCGATAAATCTACGGTAATAGCCGGCCAAACCTAAGAAACTTCGGATCTCAGTTGGCGACTTAGGAACCTCCCACTTAGAGATAGCTTCAATCTTAGCGGGTTCCACTTGAATACCGTTAACGTTAATGACGTGACCAAGAAATTCCACCTCGTGCAACCAGAACTCGCATTTCATGAACTTAGTGTACAACTTCTCGGTTCTAAGAATTTCAAGCAATGTTCGAAGATGAATTTCATGATTAGCTTTAGACTTAGAGTAAATAAGTATGTCGTCGATGAATACGATAACAAATTTATCCAAATAAGGCTTGCAAATACGGTTCATCATGTCCATGAACGCAGCTGGGGCATTAGTGAGTCCAAACGGCATGACCGTGAACTCATAATGTCCATACCTTGTTCGAAACGCGGTCTTTGGAATGTCTTTGGATTGAACTTTGAGTTGGTGATAGCCGGAACGAAGATCGATTTTATAAAAGAAGCTAGCACCTTGAAGTTGATCGAAAAGGTCATCAATACGAGGGAGTGGATATCGGTTCTTGATTGTGACTTTGTTCAACGCACGATAATCAATACACATCCTCATGGAACCATCCTTCTTCTTGACAAATAGAATTGGCGCTCCCCAAGGAGACGAACTCGGTCGAATGAAACTTTTTTTCAAAAGCTCGTCGAGCTGTTTCTTCAACTCCTTCATTTCAGTCGACGGTAAACAATACGGAGCTTTGGCGATTGGAGCAGTACCAGGAATAAGATCAATCCTAAATTCTACTTCACGATCGGTAGGAATACCAGGAAGTTCATCGGGAAAGACGTTAGAAAAGTCAGAAACGAAAGGGACGTCTTTGATTTCTTTTGGCTTTGATTCTTCAGTGACGTAGGCCATGAATGCGAGGCATCCTTGGTTTAAACATTTGTTATCTCTAACATAGAGATTATTCTAACTTGGCCAGCGTCTTTGTCCATTTCAATTCGAATTGTTCGTTTATCGGGGGCTTGAAGTTCAATGGTTTTGCTATTACAGATGATACGTGCATGGTTATCGGATAACCAGTCCATACCAAGTACAATATCAAAACCAGCCAGACTCATAGGCAATAAACAGATAGGCAAGATATAACCAGTTAAAAGGATTTTCCCGTTTTCAAAGAGCTTTGGAGATCTTAACGATTTCGCCACTATTAGTCTCGACGCTTAGAGTTTTATCTAATTTAGTTAATGGTTCTTTTAATAGATTACAGAAACTATAATCTATAAAACTTAAATTCGCACCAGAATCAAATAAAACTCTAGCATAGGTGTCGTTGACTAGAAACGTACGGTGATGGTTTCCGGCACATCAGTGGCTTTCTTTGTGTCGAGCACGAAGACTCGAGCGTTTCCCTTTTTATTTTGGCCACTTCCACCCGCACCACCAGCAACAGGCTTGTTTTTTGGGCACTCATAACTCAAATGGCCTATTTCCTTGCAATTAAAGAAAGTGATCTTCTTCTTCCAACAATTAACGGCATCGTGTCCCGTACGATTACAGGACTCACAGACTTTAGGAGACGGGGCGAAATTGCATCTGCCCTTATGATACCTCCTACAAGTCTTGCATGGCGGAGAGTTATTTCGATTTACGCTCTTTCCTCTAAAGTTGGAACCTTCTCCAGTCCTTCCTTGAGCAGTCGCTGGAGTCACCTTCTTGTCCTCTTCCTTGTTGCGGACCATGCCTCCCATCAAGTACCCTGCCAACTCCATCGCAGAATTGGCGGTTTGAGGAAAATGTGACCTCACCATGTCACGGATTTCCCGCGGAAATCCCCATATGTAACGTGTAACTTTTCTGGACTAAGGGTTAACCAGCTGGGGAACAAGGCGACAATACTCAAGAAACTTAGTATTGTACTCTCGGAGGTTTGTCCCTACGACCTTATGATTAAGGAACTTGGTTTGGATCTGATCAGTTTCGTGCATGGGACAAAACTTTCCCATCACCATGGCCTTAAACTCTTCCCACGACAGGCCATACATCACTTCTCTACCCTTACTCATCAACAGCGCATTCCACCACTCGTGCGCTTCACCTTTGAACATGAGAGCAAAGTATTGAATTTTCTCCTCCTAGGAACACTTGCTAGTGATAACAAGAGTTTCCAACTCCTCGAGCCACCTCACAGTTGTGATGGCTCCCTTGTCACCATGGAACTCTTTTGGTCCATAGTACTTAAAATCTTTGAACGTACACCCACTAACTTTCATCCTTTTAAACTTTTGCCTAATACCTTCGTCGGCAATAGACCCATGATCGCTTTCTTCATCATGTAATGGTTTAGGACGAGATTTAACAAATTTAGAGGGATGAATGGAAGGGTTAACAGTTCGGGAATGTATAAATTGTTGAGATTGAGATCTAAACGCGGATTCTTCCCTAACCGCATCTTTAATCATCTTTTGGATTCTATTCATGTATTTCTCAGGAATTTCTTCCTCTCGCTCGTTCTCAGGACCTTTCCCTTTATCTCTCATTTCTCTCTCATTATGATCATTCTCGTTATTATTGCTTTGTTCAAACATTTTCTCTTAATATGTCTTTTAACTGATATTTAGCAATTTCTCATATTAAACACACATTTTATTTCATATATACATATCAAAAAAGGAATTGTATATTTCATATTACACATAAGTATATATATCGTTCCAACGATATATATAACTGGTCCTATCAATACAAGAGAACGTTTCAAACGTTCTTTATTTATTCGTACTTATATTACACATAACAGACAGGACTATTTTACACACAGTCTTCATATGGCCACCATCTTTAGTTCTTCAAGAACTTCTTCACAACCTTCGATATCTTGTTGCATTTACGAAGGATTGTTTCTCCGACTTTCTTCTTTTTCTTCTCTTCTTCGTGCACCTTCTTCCTCCAATCGTCGGTTTCATGTAGAGCGCGGTCCAAGTGCTCTTCGTACGATTGTGGGATTACATTGGGGTATCCATACTGCGGAGGTGGGTCACGGTAACCCAAAGTCACCATCTCGTAATGGTTCCTTGGTTCTGGATACGGAACATAATCCATGGTGGATGAAAGGTAGAGGTAGGTCTTAGCAGCTTGATTCTGCTCACGGATCTCATCCGCTTGTTCTTGGATTGACGGAATCTCACCTTGAAATGGTGGGAAGCTTTGATGTGGGTATAATGATGCTCTCACAACTAAGCTTTAAATTTATTAAACAAGACTCCAAAAGAAACCACACAAAACCGGCAAGTGTACCGATCACTAATAGTATAGCACTATGGAAGTCCGAGTATCGAACACAAGGACACTTGAAAACGTTAATGATACTTAACCCTAACCAAGACTCACCTAGGAATATTTAAATGATTTTTAATAATTAACTACTTAACCTAACTTACTTTAACTAAATTAATTAGCTAGACTTAACTTAACTTAACTAAACACTTAACAAAACTTAGAAACTTTACTGCAACCGGAGAAAACGTCTACCTAGGTAAGAATCATATTGAAGGTATAATAAGGTAATGGATTGAAGACTCTCACGACACCGGTTCTAAAGGATGACACAACTAAGGTTCGCTCAAGAAGGTCAGATCACCTCTCGGTCTCACTAACAAACTCTAACTTATCTTAGTTGATTTTAAGAACAAACCGGGAAAACAAATTATTAACGTGTTCTAATGCCGACTCACCTCTCGGTCTCACCGACACACTAGCCTAATGGAAACGAATACTACGCAACCAAGGATAGAGGAACAATTCAACTTAACTTAAACTAGACCAACTAATCGCTCAAACACCCAAACCCGACAAGAACAAAACCCGCTCTCGCGCGATCTTAATTCTAACAAGTAAAAGTAATGAGACGAGTTTACTTCTTATCACCTCTCGGTCTCTAAGAAAGTGTTTCACAACTGATTTTATCTAATTAATTTACCCACTTATCCCTACGGTTGATCACCCCGCAAACAAACCCTAAACACAAAGTAAGGAGCTCTAACAAGCAACAATCAATCAAAACTTATTCAATTAATCAAGCAAGAGGTATATGAGTATAACTAATAAATTCACAGCCACTAAACACAACCTAATTCAATGTTAAACCAAACTTTTCATTAACAATTCAAGTCATGATAATCAACAATCCTTATTACTTATTAAAACCTAACAATAAACATCTAAACTAGGTAGAACTAACACGTTTAGCCAATCATAATCAATGAACAATAGATGAAATAGATATAAATGATAAACATGTTCATATAAATCTGATTACAAAAGGTTTGAATGCTTAAAAACCAAAAACGAACTCACAAACGTTAAAATAGTCAAAACCGACAACCGAAGGATAAAAGATGTAACCGTAAGCTTGTCCTCCTTGGTTTCTCCTCTAGAGCAGGTGTGAGATGGCTGGAAACTTGAATAAAATTGTTCATAGGCTTTTAGGGTTTATATATATGTTTAATCACTTCCTTCCTAATATAAAATAGGTTAAAACAAGCCCACTAGGCCCACTAGAAGACAAAATAGACGTGGTAGCTGATTCTTGAACATTCTTGGCAGCCTTGGGACATGTTGTAATCTACCACATGCTTCTTGAATGGTATGACCTGGTCGCGTAGCTCGAACATGACATTTTCTGACGTTTTTCGACTTTTAGCTAGTTTATCTTCGTTTTTGCGTACCGGCATCATCCGAGCTCCGTTTTAGTTGATTCTTTTTCCATTTGACTCGTTTTCTCGCTCTCTTCAACATGGAACCTATCACATTCACAAACATTTAATTTCATGCAAGAAAAAGTTATATTCGTTAACAGTTTACGCACAAAACGACACAAAATCGGAATAAAACTCTATGTGTTTTGCAACACATCAAGCTTAATAAAGCTTGATTCCTAAGATTCTCAAGGTGTTGAACATACAGATCAACGGAACCATAGATTGGTTGGTGGGAAGTGAGTGATCCATCCATTGGGCTTGCCATTTCGTTGGGATTTTCAGGATGCTCTTCTTCCGGTTCTTCCTCATATTCTTCCTCGGGTTCCTCTTCTTCTTCAGGATCCTCTTCTTCGGATTCCTCCTCCTCTTCTGATTCCTTTTCTTCCGATTCATCTTCCTCCATGGGTTATGTGGTTTCATCGTTTATTGAGATCCTCTGGAAAGTCTCAGTAGGCATCATTACCCTCATCTTGGGTCTACGAGACAGTCCTTCATTATTGGTTGGTTGGGAGTTGAATTTATTGAAAGTGGAGCTTCCGGCATGCAACTCTTGCTGTTCGGAGAGATATTTCATCCACTCGGAGGATGGTTGAGAGTTTGGTAAGTATCCGGCTGGATAACTTTGTGGTATCTCCAAGGGTTGGTAAGTGGGAATCTCCGATGTTTGGTATGTTGGTACTTCAGAAGGTTGATACATTGGTAGGGTTGGTGGATGGTAGCTTGAATGTCTTGGTGGTTCAGTTCCTTGCTTTGGTGGACTATCGGGAACATCCATTGGATAGTGTCAACTTCCGGGGTAGTACACGGGTTTGGACAAGTCGTGTTCCACATCTTGGTTGAAGTACGCCTCATAATATCCTTCACTCATGTTGTCTTCGGGGTAAGGTTCGGCTATTCCGGCCTCCTTTGCCTTGCGCATATAGTTTTCGATGTGAGCTTTAAATGACATCTACATTTTATGGATGGTTTAGAGTGTGGAGTGGGAAAGAAAGGTTACCAACCTATCTTATCCCTAAAACACATAAAGTACCCGTAGCGTTCTACTTCATTAAGTACCCGTAAATATACACAACGGTCGTACTCCCTGCAGACGAGCGTCCTACGACCAAGGGTGGTGCGATCATGCCCATACATCGCATAGTACCACCTATGTAAGGATCCAGACATATGTATACCACAACCTGAGGGCTAGGTTTATACCCATAGTTATAACGGTTTTAGGAACACATAGTCCATTGTAAATAATTTCATATAACAAGTTGACTCTTTTGAAAATAAGTTTAAAAGTTTGGGGGCGTATTCGCCTTGTCTCTTTAGGATCGGCTTCACTCACCGTCCAAGGGTCTTTCCCTTTCTTTATCTCGCACCTATAGTACGAGTATAAATATTTGTTAGTCGGATACACGATCCCGCTTAAGACCTTTAGTCTTATATCTCAATCCTCGATTGAACCTTTAGTTCAATTCTTATTTACTTGAAAACCTCTTGTTTAAAAGTAAATTATAAACCTTTAGTTTATATGAAAACCCGACGTTTCTTCTTCTCTAAGAAACGTAATCTTTTCTTTTATTATTTAAGAATACTCTTTATTCTTTAAATAATATTTTCATAACAAAGAATATAATCATATATACTTACACACATATATATGTTATCACTATATTCAATAATCAAACTTTCATTCGTTTTTTTGTTATGTTTTCTTTTCTTTTCTTTTATCGAGGTATTGAGTATAACCTCAACTTAAGGCTTAAGCCTTTAATATAATATTGAATTATATTAAGTTCGATATTACGCCTAAACTCAAGTGGCCTATAGAAACTCTAGGGACTTTGAGCAGCATTCCAACGCTGCTTTACTTTGCTCGACAAGCTAATCGAGAAACGCCAAATCTTCAACACTTGTTGACACGACTTTCGAGATTCATCGCCATTATAACAAACACCTTTGATCGTATGTGGGTAAAGGGTGGCACAACTTCGAGGAAGCGTTGTTACACATTTAAGGGATTGGGACACGCTTAACGAGGTATTAAGGCACGTTTATCGAGGTAAAGCTAGAGAGAGAGTAGTGAGATGTGAGAGCAATGTTGGTGTGTAGAAATGAGCTGCCCTTGGCCGCTATTTATAGACCAAATCTTGGGTCCCATCGCGTACCGCGCCCGGCTCCAAAGCACCCCGTCGCATACCGCGACGTAGGGTTGATGACGCAGAGGTGTAGGCCTGCCACGTGTCGACACGTGGCAGTCACCGCTCCACGTGGCAACACGTGGCGACAGTGTTGCTACGTGGTGACACGTGGCAGTACATAGTGCCCCCGTGTGCCACGTGGCACACGTGTCACACTGTGTCAGACTCCCCATCGCGTACCGCGATGGGAGTCTCTTCTGACCTGTCGCGTACCGCGAGGGGTCAGAAAAATTTAATTTTACAATTTAGACCCTTAACTTTGGAATTTAGCAATTTTAGTCCCTGGACTTTGGAAAGTTGATACTTTGAACTCGAAATTTTCACGATGTTACATCGGATCATCACGAAACATTGTGAATAAAATACTAACCCAAGCTAATAAAATAAAGCCTCGTTGATATTTTTGTAAAAAAAATTATTTATAAAAGCCAAACGTACAACTTACACGCAATGGATTGTAATTTCATGAAACAAGCTAGGAACTAAACACATAATCATTTGGCCTGTACTTCACATAAATAAAGTTTTAAACATATGCTCGAGATATTATATTCATATTTGACCAACGTTTGGGTTTAGGTTCAGGTGATTTGGTAATTCCCGAATTACCATTACGTGAATGTTTGTTCAATAACCGACACACTTAATTAATCTTAATTAAGTGAAATGCATAAATAAATGTTTGAGGTAATGAAGTTTGCATTAACGGCACCCAAACTGCAAACATAAACGAGTAAGCCACAAAAAAAACATAATAAAATTTTATAAAAAAGGACAAAAAACTGAACATTACGGCGGAGAACCGACGCGATTTCAGTCGATATCGATAGTATCTGCACTAAATTTTATTTTATGAGGTTTTAAATATTTAAATTTTGATTTTGCTATGGATATTGCTACCAATTTTTTGAAATCATTTATATGATACATGTTTTCTCAAGTTTGTTGTGGATTTTACTACTGACTTTATGAAGTTATTTTCATAATACATATTTTCTCTAGTTGCAATGGATTTGGCTACCAACTTTATGAAGCCGTTTATATAATACTTATTTTCTCATATTTGCTATGAGTTTTGCTACCATCTTTATGGAGTCATTTTAAGATACTTATTTTCTTAAGTTTTTTACGGATTTTGCTACGATTTTTTTCTCATTGCAACGGAATATTCATAGAAAAATTGTGGCAAAATGTGTCTCTAGCTAATCCGTAGCTAATCGTAGCAAACATTGCGACCAATTTTTTTCGTAGCAAAAATCCACAGCAAATGCCTTTTTATGTAAATCCGTTTTATCTATTATTGAATTACTGTTTTTTTGTGATAGAGTTATGGTAAAACTGGTATATTTCTTTTTAAAGCAGCATGAACTATTTTTATATCACCTTATCACTATGCATGTCAACTTGTGTTAAGGTATTCAAACGCAGGTTTACAATAATAATTGTTGACAAAGGTCTATGTTATTTTGCTAGGTGACAAATTTTAGAAAAATAGTTTTAAATTTGTTTTCTTTCCTACCATTTTGTAATGAATTTTATATTAATATTTTTATTTTCTCAATTTTGCTACGAAATTTGCTACGAATTTTACTAAACTTAATGTTATAAAGTTTTAAATATTAATTTTCTTTATTTTGCTACGGATTTTTGCAACCAGTTTTTTAGGATCATTTTTATGATACTTATTTTTTCAAGTTTGCTATTGATTTTGCTACCAGTTTTAGAATTTAAGTTTTTATAATATTTATTTTCTCAAGTTTGCTACGAATTTGCTACCGATTTTATGAACTAATTTTTATAATACTTCTTATCTCAAGTTTGCTACGGATTTTGCTACGTGTTTTTTCTTGCAACGGAATATTCATAGCAAAATCATAGCAAAATGTGTCCGTAGCTAATACGTAGCTAAATCGTAGCCAAAATTGCTACCGATTTTTTTCGTAGCAAAAATCGGTGGCAAATACCCCTTTATGTAGTAGTGGAAATTACCTGTCAGTTAATCGATACGAACCGGTTGACAGATATGACAGAGAAGGCGGTGGTGAGAGGAGGAGCTCCGACGACGGTTTTGCAAGTCGGAGTTTGATGGATTGGGTGGATCTAGGGTTTAGAAGGGAGGAGTTCGATAATTTGGAGGTGGGGTGTGAAATGAAATAAGATCATGATCATAAAAATCACGCCTAGGCGTCGAGTACTCAACGATTAATCCCCGAGCGATCCCCGCCTAGGCCGATTTCTTGGCGAGTCATCCTCAAGTACTCTCCTACTAAGGCCGAGTACTCACCGACTAAGGGCGAGTACTCCCAACTCCCTAGTAAGCAGTTAGGGTCTGCCTAGCGACATTTGCAACATTGAATAAGATAAATAAATAAATTCTTTATATTCTTTATATTCTTTTGATAAATGTGTGTTTTGTTGGAAACTTGTTGGAAAGTTTCCAACAGCTTTCCTACAAAATAACTTATATCATTAATTTTTTTTATTATTTATATTTTTCTATTACTATAATATTATAAATAATTTATATAGTTATATAGTTTTGTTTTGCATTTTTGTTGAAACTTTAGCAACGGGTTCCAACGAAAAATCCTATTGTAACTATTTTGTTGCAATACCGTAGGAAAATTAAAGTACGATATTTTAGTTAGCAGTTTGTTTGAAATTTTTGTTGGAGTTAGATGTTGTTGGAAATTAGTAGGAAGTTTTCGTAGGAAAAAACTTTATTTTCTAGTAGTGTGACTTCGGCCAACGGAAAACAAAACAACGGATAAGGTGTGTTGCTATTAAATGTAATCTTGAGATTTCATGCAATGCCAAACCTTGTCGTTTTCCAAAAAATATGAAGTCTTTAAGGTCCTTAAAGGGTGGTTCTACCGCCCTTAAAATGTATCAAGACGGCTTTCATGTGAAAGGAAAACAAAAGCTTCCCTTCCCAAAATAATTAAATCAAAAATTGGTTGTGCGTCAAGACTTGTAAAGGGTCGCCATGCAACAAGATAGCAACACATGAATAAGGTCAAGAATTATTTAGTTGGATTCATAGTTGAGGTCTTATGATTTAATTAAACTCAGTTACTTACTAATTAATTAACCAGACTAATGCCCAATTAACAACAAAAGAAATAGTTGCATTAAGAAAACCTAATCTTAAATAAAGTAAAACCTAATGTTAAACATATTTCTTGAACCCATACTAAGTAGAAGTTCGAGGCAGATGACATCGTAACTGTCACACCCCGGTCGTAATGGCGGAAAACCGAGGCGTGGCGACTAGGTCGTGATTGATTGAGCACAATAGTATAAAAGTCTAAATGCATAAACATAACCAAACTGTCAAATATTACATCATCCAGGTAACATGAAACAAATTGTTTTAATACAAAATATCAAGTTTCCAAACAACTCCTAGCCTAGCCTTCATCTCTCTAAGGCCTCTATCAGCTATTAGCTACTTCCTGCTTCATTTCCTGAAAACATGTAATAAAACGTCAACTACAAAAAGTAGATGAGTGAATTCATAGGTTAACTAATACTGTAGTGATAAGCCCTACACAAGCATACTAGGCTAAGTTGTAGGGGTTTATATATAGGGTGTACCATCGGCTAACCCACCACTCCTACAACTTATCCTACTATGCTTGGTATGCTTATCATCTCAACTGAATCTGCAAGAGTTTCGTATAAAGATTCCAATTATTGTTTCCATGCATGCAGGAGGAACGGTATCAAGGATATATGTATAAGATACCCAAGAATCATATGTAACCATGCCATGATGAAAAATGATAATGATGCATAATGATCACACAAGACCTGACATCGACCCCACACAAGACCACACTATGCTACTTGATTTCCTTGATGGTAACCCAAATCGATCACTTTGGGTACCATGAGAGAATTCTAAAGCGTACTTTAGTATCTCTTGGATTCCTAATCGATCACTTAGGAGATCCTTCGGATCCTTAATCGAACACTTAAGAGATCCTTCGGATTCTTAATCGAACACTTAAGAACCCCATAGGTCACGTGTATTCTAAATCGATCACTTTAGAATCCCACATCTAGTGACGGCCTGTCTACCAATCGACCACTTGGAGATCAAACCTATGCACTATTGTGACCTATATTGCCACTGTTCACACGATCACAAGACTGACCAATGAATAATGTGTTTTCATGATAAAGTATAACGGGTACATGACTTTGATTTCCAAACGTCCAATGTTCCCTAAACGCTGAGTGATTCCCATATTTACTCCTGAATATTTGATTATGCATACACAACTTCCGAGAAAGTTAAGGTACGCGTAACCTGCCATGATTACTTGTTTTCCCAATGTTCATTGTTTGCAAAAGATTTGTCAAGTGTTTATGATAAGTAATGTTTGAATAAATGTGTTTTGTCAAAACGTGTACATTTACCATGTTTTCACCCCCAATGATTTGAAAGGCTTTAAAAGAAAAATGGGGGCTATGAACTCACCTTGTTGACTAGGTGTGGTTGCTAGGGCGGTCGGGTGCTGTCAAACGTCGATCCTCTAAGTCTAGACAAGGACATAATAAGTTAACAACGCAGTTTAAGTCTAAGAGTGTAAGCCTTACACGATCTCGAGCAAAAACTAGGTTTTAAAGACGAAACAGCTTGGTTCTGACCTGATTCGATCGAATAGGAACACATTCGATCGAATAGACACACATTCGATCGAATAGAAACACATTCGATCGAATAGACAGACGTTCGATCGAATACGAAGCTCATTCGGTCGAATGAGTTGGAGACCATTCGGTTGCTTTCCTATTCGGTCGACTGGACTGGTTCGATCGACACATTCGATCGAATGAACTGATTCGATCGACTGGTTCGATCGAATGAACTGATTCGATCGACTGAAAGCTGGGCGACGGAGATACCCACGGGTTTTCCAGATTTTCCAGATTTTTGACCCAAAATCGAAGTTTTTGACATGGAAATGCTCGGGATTGAAAGGGGTATCGATTCCTAGTACTTTTAAACACAAAAGCTTGCATTTTGACACCAAAAATGACGGTTTTTGACCAAGAACACACTTGACACAAAAGTCGGAGTTTTTGCTCGATTCGGGGCGGGTTTTGGTTGTAAAAACGTATGATTTTCAAGAAGATCTTACCGACAACAACGATAAACAGATTGGTGGACTCGAATCTTAGATTGGATGACTTTCTCTCACTACTCTCTCTCTAGAAGTGGGAGTGTTTGGGTGGGAAGTGTTGGTGGAAATGAAAGAGATGGTGTAAGAATACTTGATTTTCCGCTTAAATACTCGGGTGACTCGGGTTCGGGTTTAGGCTACCGACGGGTCAAGACTAGTCGAGTTCATAAGTTTTTAAACAAACTAAAACTTTTTCAGCAAAACTTTTATAAACCATTTTCCGAATAATTATTTAAAATCTTTTTTTTTTTTTTTTTTTTTTTTTTTTTTAAATAAGAACATTTTATTTTTCAAAAGCATAAAAATTAATATTTTCCAGGCGTAAATGTCGTTTTATAAAATAAACATTTCAAATGATAAAAGCAGATTTCTCCAATGATATGGGTTCCGAACTTATCGTCCAGAACCCCAAAGTGTATAGTTTCCGATGATTCCTTGATTTTTGTCTACCAGTCAAATTCCAGGGCGTTACATCCTCCCCAACTTAGGGGAATTTCGTCCCGAAATTTAGCTTTTTAGTATACTTGATGCATCGATGATTAAGATTACATGATCCCATGATGACCACTATGCGCCACCACTTCTAATATTCGTCTCAGGCACCACCCAAATCAAGCCGAAGGGGCTTATATATAGGGTGTACCAGCGGCTAACCCACCACTCCTTCAACCTTACTTGGGTGTTTCCTTCGACTCCTATTAGATCAATGACACACAGGACGACACACTATTTTCCACTACGAGGCATCATCCTCAAGCTTTACATCAGACATATTCATTTCGGATTGAAGGGGTTTATATATAGGGTGTACCAGCGGCTAACCCACCACTCCTTCAATCTTCCGCGAATATTACCCTCGGTAATTCTTGAATTCAATGTCTCACAGCTGCCACGCTAACTATAAGTCCCTAATTCCAGGTTTCGCTTCAGACATATTCAACTCGTGCCGAAGAGGTTTATATATAGGGTGTACCAGCGGCTAACCCACCACTTCTTCAACCTTTGTCGAATATTTCTCTACACGAACCTTGAGTTCACGACTTCTAGTTACACAATAGCATATTGCTTATACACGTATACACCTGTACCTTGATGTAATTATATTCCGGACTATAATTACGAGCTCACCTTGTATCAATGTATAAGCTCTATTGTGTGCGGCTAGAAAATTTGACACGACACCACACACATACACACAACCATGCTCCATGAATGCAAGAATGAATGACAAATTTTTGGCTTAAATAATGTATAAATTTCCCCAAAATTCATATGATTGAGTAGATATGACTTGTGCTCCCAGCATGAGCCCTGAGTAGCCAAATTTGTGGATGCAAATAAAAGAATACTTATAAGCATAATAAGGCAACACGATATTCATTGAATAACACAATTATTTGATACATGCTGCAAATGTTATATTGACTTCTAGACAATAGATTACAAGAATAGAGACTAAGAGAACAGATGAGGGTATTTCTCCTTCATTTGATCTTCGCGTTCCCATGTAAACTCGGGTCCGCGTTTGTTATTCCATCGAACATTCACAAGCGGTATGCGGCTACGCTTGGTCTTCTTGACCTCGCGATCCAAGATTTCGACGGGTTCTTCAACAAAAAGCAGATTGTCGTTAATTCGAACCTCGTCGACGGGAATGAGAAGGGCCTCGTCAACAAGACACTTCTTTAACTGCGAAACATGAAAAACATTGTGAACTCTACCGAGTTCCGGCGGCAGCTCAAGACGATAGGCAACTGGTCCGATCCTTTCAAGGATTTTGAATGGTCCAACATACCTAGGAGCGAACTTTCCCTTCTTCCCGAAACGGACTACGCCCTTCCAGGGGGAAACTTTCAGCAGAACACGGTCACCAACTTGAAACTCGAGTGGCTTGCGTCGTTTGTCTGCGTAGTACTTATGCCGACAACGGGCGTCTTTGAGTCGCTGTTGAATGATAGCGATTTGATCGGTTGTTTCCTGTATTAGTTCCGGGCCGATGATCTGTGAATCCCCGGTCTCGGACCAACACAAGGGTGAGCGACACTTGCGACCGTAAAGAGCTTCAAACGGCGCGCATTTAATAGAAGAGTGGTAACTATTGTTGTAAGAAAATTCTGCCAGCGGCAGATGAGCTTCCCAACTATTACCGAATTCAAGGATACAAGCTCTCAACATGTCCTCTAGGGTTTGTATGGTCCTCTCGCTCTGCCCATCAGTTTCTGGATGATAGGAAGAGCTAAGCTTCACACTTGTCCCAAAGGCCTTTTGCAAAGATTTCCAGAACCTGGAAGAAAAACTGCTGTCGCGATCAGACGTAATGCCCTTAGGCACACCATGACGGGAAACGATCTCACGAATGTATATCCGCGCCAACTTTTCCGTAGTGTAGTCCTCACGAACCGGGATAAAGTGAGCGGATTTAGTTAGAATGTCCACAATAACCCAAATTGAGTCATGACCGCTAGGCGTCCGCGGTAGCTTGGTGATGAAATCCATAGCTAACTCTTCCCACTTCCACTGAGGAATAATAGGTTGCTGAAGCAGCCCAGACGGCCTTCGATGCTCTGTCTTGACTCGCGAACAAGTCAAACATCTCATCACGTATAAAGCGATGTCTTTCTTCATCCCGGGCCACCAATAATGAGGTTTAAGATCTTGATACATTTTGCTGCTGCCGGGATGAATCGAGTATCTGGACTTGTGGGCTTCACTTAGAATAAGCGTTCGAAGAGGCTCAGAGTTTGGGATCCATGCTCGATCAAGAAAATAGAGGATGCCGTCCAACTTGGTTTCGAATTTCTGTTCGGCTCCACACGACAAAACGCCCTTGAGATCTCCATTCACAAGCGCCTGATTCTGAGCTTCGCGAATTAAGGAGGGAAGATTGGATTGAATTCTAATAGAGTGCAGCTGGGTCCTTTCTTTACGACTCAATGCGTCAGCCACCACATTAGCCTTTCCCGGGTGGTAGCGGATTTCACAATCGTAATCGCTGAGAAGTTCGACCCAGCGTCGCTGCCTCATGTTCAACTCTTTCTGATGGAGGATGTGCTGCAAGCTCTTGTGGTCGGTATAGATGACACACTTCGTGCCGTACAGGTAGTGTCTCCAGATTTTTAAGGCAAACACCACAGCACCCAACTCGAGGTCATGCGTGGCGTAGTTCTTTTCGTGCACCTTGAGTTGTCGAGAAGCGTAAGCGATGACCTTCCCTCGTTGTATTAAAACGCAACCGAGGCCTTGATTTGAAGCATCGCAATAAACGGTAAAGTCATCGTCACCTTCCGGAAGCGATAGAATCGGTGCACGGCAAAGTTTATTCTTCAGAGTTTGGAAGGCTTCCTCTTGATCTCGTCCCCACACGAAGGGTTCTCCCTTCTGAGTCAGAGTGGTCAAAGGCAAGGCAATCCTGGAGAAGTTTGAGATAAATCGGCGGTAGTAACCAGCCAATCCAAGAAATGAACGGATTTCGGTAGGTGTTTTAGGCGCTACCCAATTTCTGATGGCTTCTACCTTGGCAGGGTCGACGTGTATGCCGTCGACATTGATAACATGTCCCAAGAATTGAACTTCCTTTAGCCAAAATTCGCACTTGGAGAACTTGGCATATAGTTGTTCCTTCCTGAGAAGCTCCAAAATAAGCCTGAGATGAAGCTCATGATCGGTCCTCGAACGAGAATAAATGAGAATATCGTCTATGAAAACAATGACAAACTGGTCGAGATATGGACGGCAAACGCGATTCATCAGATCCATGAAAATGGCGGGGGCATTGGTCATTCCAAAAGGCATAACCATGAACTCGTAATGACCGTAACGAGTTCGGAACGCAGTTTTCGGGATATCCTCTTCCAGAACACGCAATTGATGGTAACCAGAACGCAGATCGATCTTAGAGAAAAACGTAGCACCCTGAAGCTGATCAAAGAGATCATCAATTCTCGGTAACGGGTACCGGTTTTTGATGGTCAGTTTATTAAGCTCCCGATAGTCAATGCACATACGGAAAGTCCCATCCTTCTTTTTGACGAAGAGTACTGGGGCTCCCCATGGAGACGAGCTAGGGCGAATGAATCCCTTGCCAAGAAGTTCTTGAAGCTGATTCGATAATTCTTGAAGTTCCAGCGGAGCTAGACGATAAGGAGACTTAGCAACAGGGAGAGCACCAGGAATAAGATCGATACGAAATTCCACCTGCCTGCTAGGAGGAAGTCCAGGCAGCTCATCGGGAAAAACATCAGAAAATTCACGCACGACAGGGAAGTCCTGCAGTCTCTTGACTTTGGATTCCTTGAGAGTAACACGGGCTAGAAATGCGGGATACTTCTTTTGAAGGTA
The DNA here is from genome assembly GCF_021521415.1 of Bidens hawaiensis. Lineage (NCBI taxonomy): Eukaryota > Viridiplantae > Streptophyta > Magnoliopsida > Asterales > Asteraceae > Bidens > Bidens hawaiensis. The sequence continues at coordinate 65,915 of NW_027506219.1, read as the reverse complement.
CCGACTGGCTTTTAAGCAAGAAACGATTCTTAGGCATCCACCCGACCTATCCCCTTGAATGGTTAGAATTTCACCAGAAGACAGAGGGATACGAATAAGTTTCTCGGCGCAGATTACTTCCGCGCGATTGCTAGACAGCCAGTCCATTCCCACAACTAGATCGAAGCTTCCAAGACGAAAAGGTATAAGGTCAATACTGAACGATGTGGTGACAAGAGTAAGGGTGCAATATCGAATGACAGACCTCACTTGTGTGGACTCTCCACTAGCAAGTTCAACAACCAAGGCAGGTTCCAACTCGGAAATTTTTAATTTCAGCAAAGGAACCAATTCGCAAGAGACAAAACTCCTATCAGCTCCTGTATCAAATAGGACAGACACCCAATTGTTGTTAAGAGTAAACGTACCAGTAATAACATCGGGGTTTTGGCGTGCTTCGGCAGCTCCAATGGTGAAGGCCCTCCCGCGAGCCGGAGGAACGTTGGTGACGCGAGGGCATCGATTTCTGTAATGGTCCATCGCGCCACACTCGAAGCAGCCTCGAGCAGGGTTAGGCTGAGGGTTAGCATTCCCCACAGCCAATTGGTTGCCAGGACTCCTGCAGCGCTCCACCAGGTGTCCGAATCGTCCACAATTTGTGCACTTGCGGCACAACTCACTTGTTGGGTGATGATAAGAACATAAGTTGCACTTGGGATGCGGCCCAGTATATTCCTTTCTCGGTCTTCCCTGGACTGTTGCGGCTGAAACGGGGGCCATGGAGTTGATAGGCGTAGCACCAGTGATCGCAGTTAAGTAGGTCGCTTTCCGCTTCCTATTGTTCCCCTTTTTCGCTTTCCCATCGGAAGATTTGCCCTTATCCTGATGCAAAACACCGGACCTGAGCTGTTCCCTGGTCAAACGGGCAGTGAGATCGATCACTGCCTTAAGTGTAGTGGGGTCAACTGCAACCGCAATGCCCCTCATAGAGTCCGGAAGACCGCTGATGTATTGCTCGACAGCGCGAGAAGCTGGGGTAACCATGTGGGGCACCAATAGGGAGAGTTCATGAAATCTCTCCGTGTACTTCATGTGATCGGCGCCCTTCATCGTGTGCGCCCTAAACTCAGCCTCCAATTTCTGGAGTTCGGTTCTCGGAACGAACTCCTGCGTGACTAGCTCAACAAACTCGGCCCAGGGCAAGGCTAAGACCGCGTCTCGCCCCCTGGTTCTAATCTCGATATTCCACCACGTGAGAGCCCGTTTGTGGAACATACTCGCCGCGAATTTGACCCTGAGTTCATCCGGGCAAGAGCACATGTTGAATGAAGCTTCGACTTTCTCGAACCACTGGAGAAGACCAGCAGCTCCCTCGGATCCATTAAAGCTCGTAGGCCCAGTGTTAGTAAAAGCCTTATAGAGCCTGTCGGCCTGAAGAGTAGGATTCGGTTCTGGGGCTTGTGGCGCGCCCGAGGTTCCTTCTTGCCTTAGGTTGTTAACCAGACCCGGAAGAACTGCTGCAATTTGCTGCGCTATGATGGCAGCGAGGTCAGCAGGGTCAGCATTAACGGACGAGCGACGAGGAGGCATTCTGAAAAAGAAAAAGAACGCGCAAGAATGATACCGGGAATAAGAATAACAGGATAAGGAATAGCCAAAGAATACATCGCTACGATAGACACAATTAAAGATGCAGCACATAAGCACATAGCAAGCACATAAGTGTGGGCGTGTGATAGTGATGCATGAATTATCTAGAGTTAAGGGTCCTAGGTTATAGTCTAGGTCGGTTTCCTAATTCCCTATAACCATTGGCTCTGATACCAATCTGTCACACCCCGGTCGTAATGGCGGAAAACCGAGGCGTGGCGACTAGGTCGTGATTGATTGAGCACAATAGTATAAAAGTCTAAATGCATAAACATAACCAAACTGTCAAATATTACATCATCCAGGTAACATGAAACAAATTGTTTTAATACAAAATATCAAGTTTCCAAACAACTCCTAGCCTAGCCTTCATCTCTCTAAGGCCTCTATCAGCTATTAGCTACTTCCTGCTTCATTTCCTGAAAACATGTAATAAAACGTCAACTACAAAAAGTAGATGAGTGAATTCATAGGTTAACTAATACTGTAGTGATAAGCCCTACACAAGCATACTAGGCTAAGTTGTAGGGGTTTATATATAGGGTGTACCATCGGCTAACCCACCACTCCTACAACTTATCCTACTATGCTTGGTATGCTTATCATCTCAACTGAATCTGCAAGAGTTTCGTATAAAGATTCCAATTATTGTTTCCATGCATGCAGGAGGAACGGTATCAAGGATATATGTATAAGATACCCAAGAATCATATGTAACCATGCCATGATGAAAAATGATAATGATGCATAATGATCACACAAGACCTGACATCGACCCCACACAAGACCACACTATGCTACTTGATTTCCTTGATGGTAACCCAAATCGATCACTTTGGGTACCATGAGAGAATTCTAAAGCGTACTTTAGTATCTCTTGGATTCCTAATCGATCACTTAGGAGATCCTTCGGATCCTTAATCGAACACTTAAGAGATCCTTCGGATTCTTAATCGAACACTTAAGAACCCCATAGGTCACGTGTATTCTAAATCGATCACTTTAGAATCCCACATCTAGTGACGGCCTGTCTACCAATCGACCACTTGGAGATCAAACCTATGCACTATTGTGACCTATATTGCCACTGTTCACACGATCACAAGACTGACCAATGAATAATGTGTTTTCATGATAAAGTATAACGGGTACATGACTTTGATTTCCAAACGTCCAATGTTCCCTAAACGCTGAGTGATTCCCATATTTACTCCTGAATATTTGATTATGCATACACAACTTCCGAGAAAGTTAAGGTACGCGTAACCTGCCATGATTACTTGTTTTCCCAATGTTCATTGTTTGCAAAAGATTTGTCAAGTGTTTATGATAAGTAATGTTTGAATAAATGTGTTTTGTCAAAACGTGTACATTTACCATGTTTTCACCCCCAATGATTTGAAAGGCTTTAAAAGAAAAATGGGGGCTATGAACTCACCTTGTTGACTAGGTGTGGTTGCTAGGGCGGTCGGGTGCTGTCAAACGTCGATCCTCTAAGTCTAGACAAGGACATAATAAGTTAACAACGCAGTTTAAGTCTAAGAGTGTAAGCCTTACACGATCTCGAGCAAAAACTAGGTTTTAAAGACGAAACAGCTTGGTTCTGACCTGATTCGATCGAATAGGAACACATTCGATCGAATAGACACACATTCGATCGAATAGGAACACATTCGATCGAATAGACACACATTCGATCGAATAGAAACACATTCGATCGAATAGACAGACGTTCGATCGAATACGAAGCTCATTCGGTCGAATGAGTTGGAGACCATTCGGTTGCTTTCCTATTCGGTCGACTGGACTGGTTCGATCGACACATTCGATCGAATGAACTGATTCGATCGACTGGTTCGATCGAATGAACTGATTCGATCGACTGAAAGCTGGGCGACGGAGATACCCACGGGTTTTCCAGATTTTCCAGATTTTTGACCCAAAATCGAAGTTTTTGACATGGAAATGCTCGGGATTGAAAGGGGTATCGATTCCTAGTACTTTTAAACACAAAAGCTTGCATTTTGACACCAAAAATGACGGTTTTTGACCAAGAACACACTTGACACAAAAGTCGGAGTTTTTGCTCGATTCGGGGCGGGTTTTGGTTGTAAAAACGTATGATTTTCAAGAAGATCTTACCGACAACAACGATAAACAGATTGGTGGACTCGAATCTTAGATTGGATGACTTTCTCTCACTACTCTCTCTCTAGAAGTGGGAGTGTTTGGGTGGGAAGTGTTGGTGGAAATGAAAGAGATGGTGTAAGAATACTTGATTTTCCGCTTAAATACTCGGGTGACTCGGGTTCGGGTTTAGGCTACCGACGGGTCAAGACTAGTCGAGTTCATAAGTTTTTAAACAAACTAAAACTTTTTCAGCAAAACTTTTATAAACCATTTTCCGAATAATTATTTAAAATCTTTTTTTTTTTTTTTTTTTTTTTTTAAATAAGAACATTTTATTTTTCAAAAGCATAAAAATTAATATTTTCCAGGCGTAAATGTCGTTTTATAAAATAAACATTTCAAATGATAAAAGCAGATTTCTCCAATGATATGGGTTCCGAACTTATCGTCCAGAACCCCAAAGTGTATAGTTTCCGATGATTCCTTGATTTTTGTCTACCAGTCAAATTCCAGGGCGTTACAATAGTTATGTGTTGTGAAAGTGTAATATCGTAAGGTTGTGTTGATCATAGTGAAACAATATTGATTATTATACAATTGATTATTCTATAGAATGGCCCCGAAGAAAACAAACACTTTGTCTGAGGCGGAAGTGGCCGCAATGATTGCTCGTCAACTACAAGCAGTGATACCAACAATTGTAACACAAGTCACTGCAGGCATACGTGCTAACAATACTGTTAATCAACCTACGAGCACCACCACGGCCACTGTTAATACACTTCCGCCGGACACTAATATAGCCCCGGGTGTTACTACCCCGGTGAATACTGATAATGTCATAAATAATAATAACACTCTCCCAACTATGAATGTCACTGGGAACCCAGAACCTGTTGTGCACCCTGATAATATCCCGAACCCTGTACCGGTTGTTAACACAACTAATAATGATAATACTCGGACCAATACCGATAATAACAATAATAATAACCGAGAACCCCCGCGTCAGGAGTACTCATACAAACAATTTACATCATGTAAACCGATTGAGTTTAAGGGTATTGAAGGACCTAGCGGACTGGTCAAATGGATAGAAAAGACCGAATCAGTAATTAATATCAGTGAGTGTCCACCGAACCGCGTGGTCAGATTTGCTACCAGTATGTTTCTAGACCAAGCGCTGATGTGGTGGAACACGGTAGTCCAAATAAGGGGACAAGATGCTATTAATCGTATGTCATGGACTGAATTAAAAACCCTCATGTTAGAGCATTTTTGTCCTAAAAGTGAGATTCAGAGGTTGGAACACGAGTTATGGAATCTGGAAATGAAAGGAGCGGACCATGTGGGATATACGAATCATTTTAATGAACTGTCTCGCTTAGTTCCATGGTTAGTTACACCGGAAGCGAAGCGAATTGAACGTTATATCTGGGGACTGACCCCTGCTGTGAGAAGTATAGTGAATTCAGTTGCCCACCCGACATTAGAAAGTGCTGTATCTCAAACGGGTGTCGTTACTTTTGATCTGATGAGAAGTGGAGTGATAAGGATGCCAGGTGAAACAACAAGTTTAAAACGAACTGATTATGGGACAAGAATGCAAGGAAACCTTCAAAACAAGCGGACTCGTCCGAATACCCGAAGTTATGCCATGACCAGTTCTAATGTAAAACAAGAGACCTATAAAGGGACGTTACCGAAGTGCAGAAGATGTAACTTTCATCATGTGGGTGATTGCAAACCGATTATTTGTCAAAAGTGTGGAAGAACGGGACACTATGCCCCCAACTGTAGAACCCCCACCAATATTGTTAACCGTCCACCGCAATCAACTCAACTTCCTCAACCTCAACCAACCCGCCCATAACTCAACCAACAAACCCCACCTACCACGAACCTCCGTGCCTGCTATGAATGTGGCAGTACGGAACACTTTCGGAGATACTGCCCCAATTTGAACCCGGGTGCAGTGAGAAGGCAGAACCAAGCACAAGCATCAACCTCCAATGCAGCTAAGGGACGCGCGTTTGTATTAGGACCGGGTGAAGCGCGTGATGATCCGAATGTGGTGATAGGTACATTCTTAGTTTCGGGTCAGTATGCTTCAGTTTTGTTTGATACGGGCGCCGATAGAAGTTTCATATCTGTTAACTTCTTACCTTTAGAAAATATGCCGGTTAGTGAACTAACAAAACCATATACTATAGAACTCGCTAACGGTAAGTCTATACTTGTTAACCGAATAGTCCAAGACTGTTCCCTTATCCTAAACGACCACCCATTCCTTATTGATTTACTTCCAGTAGAATTGGGAAGTTTCGATGTTATAGTCGGTATGGACTGGCTATCTAAGTATAAAGCTGAAATTGTCTGTAAGGATAAGACCGTTAGAATACCTCTTTCGAATGATGAAGCTATGATTGTTCAAGGTGAGAAATCTGGTACAGTACTGCCTCTCATATCTCAACTTAAGGCATTGAGATATTTACGCCAAGGTTGTACTTTATACTTGGCGAGTGTAACAGTTAAGGAACCCGAGGAAAAACGAATGGAAGACATCCCAGTGGTACACGAGTATTCAGATGTATTCCCCGATGAGTTGCCTGGTTTACCACCGACCCGACAAGTTGAATTCCGTATTGACTTGATACCAGGAGCAGCACCCATTGCTAAGGCACCTTATCGACTCGCACCTTCTGAAATGCAAGAACTGTCCAACCAGTTACAAGAATTACTGGACAGGGGTTTTATTCGCCCTAGTTACTCACCGTGGGGAGCACCAGTGTTGTTTGTAAAGAAGAAAGATGGGAGTTTTCGAATGTGTATTGATTACCGGGAATTGAATAAAGTGACTATAAAGAATAGATACCCCTTATCTCGAATTGATGACTTGTTTGATCAGCTCCAAGGTGCGAAGTATTTTTCAAAAATTGATCTTAGATCTGGTTATCATCAAGTAAGAATTCAGGAAGAAGACGTACCAAAAACAGCTTTCCGAACTCGGTATGGTCACTATGAATTTTTGGTTATGCCGTTTGGGTTGACAAATGCACCTGCAGTGTTTATGGACCTCATGAACCGAGTTTGCAAACCTTACCTTGACAAGTTCGTGATAGTGTTTATCGATGACATTTTGATATATTCGAGAAGTAAGGAGGAACACGAACAACATTTGCGGGAAATCTTAAAATTATTGAGGCAAGAGAAGTTATACGCAAAGTTGTCCAAATGTGAGTTTTGGCTACAAGAAGTACAGTTTTTGGGACACATTGTGAACCATCAAGGGATCCAAGTAGACCCAAGTAAAATTGAGGCCATTAAGAATTGGCAAGTGCTTAAGTCACCAAGAGAAATACGTCAATTCTTAGGACTAGCTGGGTATTATAGAAGATTCATTGAAAACTTTTCGAGTATTGCACAACCTCTAACCCTCCTAACTCAAAAAGACCGAGCATATGAATGGGGAGAAGAACAAGAAATGGCCTTCCAAACGTTAAAACAGAAGTTATGTGAAGCTCCAATATTAAGCCTTCCAGATGGAACTGATGAATTGGTGGTATATTGTGACGCATCTCGTAAAGGTTTAGGATGCGTACTGATGCAAAGAAAGAAAGTAATAGCATATGCTTCCCGACAATTAAAAGTACATGAAAAGAATTATACGACCCATGATTTGGAATTGGGAGCAGTTATCTTTGCATTGAAGATTTGGAGACATTACTTGTATGGCACTAAATGTACCATCTATACTGATCACAAAAGCCTACAACATATATTCGATCAGAAAGAGCTAAACATGAGACAAAGGAGATGGGTAGAACTGTTAAATGATTATGATTGTGAGATTAAATACCATCCGGGTAAGGCCAACGTAGTAGCTGATGCTTTAAGCCGAAAAGACAGAATCAGACCATTAAGGGTACGAGCACTCGGAATGATTGTTCAAAGTAGCCTAACCGAACAAGTTCGCGTTGCACAAGATGAGGCCTTGAAGGCAGATCAGCTAGAAAAAGAAGAACTACATGGAAATGAAAGGAATTTTGAGAAGAAAATTGATGAAGTATATTATTACAAAAACCGGGTCTGGATTCCAACACTTCATAAACTTCGAAAGTTGATTCTTGATGAAGCACACAAATCCAAATATTCTATTCATCCAGGTACTGATAAGATGTATAAGGATGTTAAAGAATTTTACTGGTGGCCTGGTATGAAAAAGGATATAGCCGTGTATGTAAGTAAATGTGCAACATGTGCAAGGGTAAAGGCGGAATACCAAAAACCTTCGGGAATGTTACAACAACCCGAAATCCCACAATGGAAATGGGAACAAATTACCATGGACTTTGTGACACACCTTCCTAAAACCTCTCGAGGACACAACGCAATTTGGGTAATTGTGGACCGATTAACCAAATCCGCACACTTTATTCCCATCCGTAACAACTACACTACCGAAAAACTCGCTCAAATTTACATCGATGAAATAGTATCTCGACACGGAGTACCTCTTTCGATTATTTCCGATCGAGACAGTCACTTTACTTCACATTTCTGGCAAGCAGTACAAGAAGCCTTAGGAACCCGAATCGACCTAAGTACGGCTTACCATCCCCAGACTGATGGTCAATCCGAACGAACCATCCAAACCTTAGAAGATTTACTTCGTGCTTGTGTACTCGACTTCAAAGGGAATTGGGATCAACACCTCCCGCTCATTGAATTCTCTTACAATAACAGTTATCACAGTAGTATACAAGCAGCACCTTATGAAGCTCTATACGGGCGAAAATGTAGATCACCACTATGTTGGACAGAAGTGGGTGATACTCAAATTTCAAGATCCGATTTAATTCAGGAAACCACCGATAAGATTCACCAGGTTAAACAAAAATTGAAAGCTGCCCGTGACCGACAAAAGAGTTATGCCGATGTTCGCAGAAAACCGTTATCTTTTGAAATAGGTGATAAGGTATTTTTAAAAGTATCGCCATGGAAAGGTGTTATAAGATTTGGAAAGACTGGTAAACTAGCCCCGAGATACATCGGACCTTTTGAGATTGTCGCAAAAATTGGTCCCGTAGCTTACCGATTAAAACTACCCTTAGAACTGAGCACTATTCATGACGTGTTTCATGTATCGAATCTGAAAAAGTGTTTGACTGATGAAACGACAATAGTACCACTGGAAGATGTTCAGATCAACGAAAAACTCAACTTCGTAGAGGAACCGGTAGAAATTGTAGACGGGAAAACCAAACAGTTACGACACAACAAAATTTCATTAGTAAAAGTTCGGTGGAATTCAAAACAAGGACCCGAATATACTTGGGAACGAAAGGACGAATTCCGAAAGAAATACCCACACCTGTTCCCTAGAAAACCGATGACACATTAAATTTCGGGGACGAAATTTCTTAACGGGGGGAGAATGTGACATTCATGATAAAACGAGGTACACTATATTCATTACGTAACAAGTAAACGATAAATCGGTTAATTCGTAGTGCTTAAACGAGTAACCGACCGATACTAATTATGACCCGTATACATACTGAGGGGTCATATACGAGTTATATGTATGTTATAGAGACTAACATATTGATATTTAGGCCTTAGTACGTTTAAAACTCTTTAAACGAAAAAGGTTTCGTTTATCGATACGCTATAAGCTTAAAACCAATCGTTAATATCAAAACAAGCATTGTAGCATCCGTTAAGCCGAAAAAGATTTATAAAACACTTATATGACATGTTCTAAGCAATCCGTGAAAATATTTTGGAATTTTACAACGAGTCAGTACGTTTTTCTTATTTTACAAAAATAGGCTGAAAAACACTCGTTTTTACGCTATTTCTCACACCCGAATTAATTTTCTTGCGAAAAACCGAACCCGAACTAAATTTGAAGTGGGCTTTTCAAGTTTGGGCTTGTATAATTAGTGTAATGGGCCAAAACAGCCCATTAAGGGGTCCTATAGGTTCCGATCGGAAATCCACCAAACCATACATTCTTTTTTTTATATAACTTCAACCTTAAGCATTCTTATTCATTATAACATACTGAATTTTGAAGTCCAAGCAGCTCTAACCCCTATTCTCTCAACTTCCTTTCAAAAACCCTAAGGTAAGATCAAATTCTATGAAGATTTAACCAAGTTTGATTTATATAATTAACATATAAACATGTTTTAGTTAGTTTTAAACATGTTTAACCATCCAAAAACCCTAAAAATCAAGTAAAATTATGTTTTGATGTTAAACATGTTTACAAACCAGGAACATATACTTTTTTGGTCAAAAACACGGATTAGAACATGAATACAACGTTTTTACGGTTAGAAAGTTCGGTTTGAACCCAAAACCGAAACCCTAATTATCAAGGCTGTTACATGGATGATTTATGCTTGGTTTGATGTTATATGATATGTAGATATACTGAGTTTGCAACCCGAGACCCGGAAAGTCGTTTAAGCTAGCAAAATTCATCGAAAACCGACAAGGTAAACCCGTAATACTCGTTTAGGGGCTGTTTAGTATTAGGTTGTGACGTGCTTGTTTTTAGCTTGTGAAAATTTGCAGGGACATTAGGGATCATATAAATGAGTCCCTGTTCAAATTTGGTAATTTTTCGACAAACGGAGAATATTTGGTGAATTTATTTCCGTTTATGAGCGTTTATTTGGGAAAAATAGCTAAACATATTGAAAAATTATGAAACTTGGTTTTGGAGTTTAATATGTGATGGTAAGATCACTGGTAAAGTTTGGGAATCATTGGAAATGCCTAAGTATGGTTTGTACAATCATGGTTTAACCGAATTTTAACAGCCGAAAAACGCACAAAAAGGCATTTTGTCAAAAGATTTAGGTTCTGGAAATTTTGCAGGGGCTATGTAATAACATTGAGGCCATTGGTAAAAATTATCGGATTTTTCGGAGGTTGTTTGATATAAACGGGCCATTTATTACACGATTATAACCTATTAAATGAATTTTTATAAATAAATAAATAATCATAAAATTTCTGAAAATATTTTTATAAAATTCTCCATGTCTTAATGTATTTTTACAAAAAATTTACAAAATTTATATATAAGTACATATTTAGTTATGATTAATCAAAGATTAAAATTATAATTGTTTTAACGAAACCGGCAGTTTTGTGTTTAACGGACTGACTGGTATGTCAAAATGTCAAAAGTGGTCAAATATCATATTTTTGAATGATATTAATAAAGACGAACTTTTTACGAGAATTCCGGACAATTCGGGTAGATTGTGCGCGTTTTGTATAATCAAACCCGTGTGAAAACGGAAACGAGCCCTGCAATCAAACCAGACACCGAAACCTTAAAATTCTTTCATAAATCAAATTATTTTATCAATCAATATATTTACTTAAGTTTTATGTGATCTTACCTAATCCCGAAACGTATAAACGATCAACTGAGCTAGGCTCGGAAAACGGTGAAACTGAGCCAAATCCAGTTTTAAACATTTCATAGTATACAACGTCACAATCTAAGACTATGGTCATGTTCTGGGCCTAACAGCTATACCCAGATTATCTATACAGCCCGACTTAGCTTGAACATTGTACTAGTAATAACGATACGATACCGTTTATAGGAATCAGGCTATAAACGAGGCATCTGACTTATTGATACGTGATTTCTGTGCGAACTACGATAAGGTGAGTTTCACGACCCGCACTTTCTAAACTGTTTTACGAACTTTTGGGGTGAAAAGCATGTTTACATATACTGATATACTTGAAAACGTGTGATGATGTGGATTATCTAAGTACTAACACTTGACAAGTCCCCACAAACACAAGTGATTAACTTCGTGCCGGTGGCGTGTGGATAGTACTATCGGTTTGACAAACCCAACTGTGACAGAGCCGGTGGGGTAAGCCGGAACATATGTAAAACCAGTTGCACATTGTCATTATATATTTACATACTGCTATGTGGTGTTAGACATAGTACATACATGGGGCAAAATGGCTGTTAAATGCCAACAGGAGTGCATGGGCAGGAGAGGCCATGCAGTATAGCTCGTTTCGGTTTCACTTGTGGCTTAGTATAATACATCATACACATACATGTACACATACACACTGTAAACTTTACGAACTCGTGTACTGATTTCATTGATACTCGTGAAACTTGAAACTCACCAACTAGACGTAGTTGACCCGTTTTAACATGCTTTTCAGGTAAAGCAAAAGTGGAATGATTTGCTTACATGCTTGGTGTTAGAAAGAAAGTTGAATAGCTGTGAATAGACGCTGATATAATACTGAATAAGAAGCTCGTAAACCGGTTATGTGTTTTTCACCTAGTTTGTAAACATAGTACCTACCAATGTAATATGATGTAATTTAGCAGTTGAATTTTCTTTATAAACAATGTGGTTGATACCAGTGTTATCTGTTACATTCCCGTATTACGCTTCCGCAACTACCTAGTCGGGGTGTGACAGTTTGACTTATTTGCCATTGTGGGAGATAGTTTACTAGTAATGTACAATAGTAACACTTAACACTTAATACTTGTTCACGCATTTAACCAATCACTGACGTGTTTGTCGAGTCACACCTGTTTCACAAAGTAACACGAACACATCTCATGCATAAGTTTCATGTATCGAGTCTAGGGACTCACTCGTAGTACAAATACTTAGAAAATCTCGTTTTGTTTTTAGATCACTAGTGAGGATTTTCTGTGACGCACACTTTTCTCGGATCTTTTGTTATCTTCGCAAACAGTGAGTTTCACGGCCCCTTTTACTCTTTTTAACGCTTTTATTAGGGGGAGATAATATACTCCAACGATGTAGATTTTGTTACTTTTATATATCACTTGTAAGGCTAAGTGGCAAACAAACCAACTAAAGTCCTTCTAAACATCGAACCAGTTAATATTGGATAATAGCGAGTCACCTTTGAGTAGTACTACAGGGTTTGACAAACCCCACCCAACTCTAAACTCGACTGTAGGTCGAGTGGGTGTAATTTTGGCTAACACATTTACCATGGTTGTGGTTGACATGGTGGCAAGGCAATAACTAAACAGTCAGCTTCGATGTCGAAAACTTGGTAATACATGCTTCACAGGTTAGCTACCTATTGATGTATAATTGACATAACACTATCTGCTAACGCTAAAACGCAATGCTTTATTTATATAAACCTGTGAACTCACGAAACCTGTGTTGAAACTTTTAGTATGTTTATCTCAGGTAGCCGAGGCGGGCGAGCGGTATAGGACATGCATTCATTGAACTATTATGCTTTAAACTTCTTTTGAGTTTTATTATGAAAACTGTGTTTTTAAGTCGTCCTGTGTGGCGCAACTTTATGCTTTACAATTTACGCTTCCGCGCTTTATACTTAAGACTTGGTGTCTTGGTTGTTTTTAAAACTTTAATTGTGGTGTTTGATATAACTAATGATTCTGATCCTGTTAGTTCACACCCTCTGACGGTTAAACTCCGTTAGTAGATTTTAAGGGTGTGACATGATGTCATCGACATAAATCTGGACAAGGAGCAAATCTTCTTCTACCGACTTGTAAAAGAGAGTACAATTTACAGTCCCTCGGTTGAAGCCGCTATCGATCAAAATCAAATGGCCAGCAAGTGTGATATACCATGATCTCGGGGCTTGGTGAAGACCGTATAGATCCTTGTTTAATCGGTAAACACGCTCGGGATAGTCAGGATCTTCAAAACCCGGAGGCTGCTTCACAAACACCTCTTCATGAAGTTCCCCTTTAAGAAACGCACTCTTAATGTCCATTTGATAAACTTTGAAATTCTTAAAGGCTTTGTAGGCTTGAAAGCTGCGTATAGCCTCCAATCTCGAAACCGGAGCACATACTTTCGTGTAATCCATGCCTTCTTGCTTATTGAAACCTTGCACAATGATGATCCCACGATCATCATTTTAAATTTAAAAACCCATTTTGTCGGGATAGGCTTTTAACCCTTGATTACCAGCAAACGCTACATACCCTCCTTGAATGTTTGTAGCATTTGAAGAAGATCAAGGTTTTCTGTGATGTGTCGAGAAAATCCACTATCAATTATCCATTTATCACCAGAAATAGTCTTGTGTGAACTCTGCACAACAAGGTAAATGATTAGTTCAAAAAGGCTACCCAGACCTTAGTCTTGGGCACCTCTTTTTTTTCATACTTAATAATTTTATGTTTCAGTTGTGATTGATGCACTTGAGTATAAGTCATTGGTTTCTTTGAATTTCGTCTAAGATAAGCATCTTTAATCACATTTAAATCCTTATTTTGACAAATTGGTTGAACAAGGTCAAACGATTTGTTCTTTACATTAATTTTGTTTAAATTAACATGAATCACCTTACGTGGATTCACATCATGAAACATGATATGAGTATCATCAAGCTTTACTTGTGGTGGTTGTCTTTTCAAAATTTCTTTAACCAAATGAAGCTTGGGTGATTGTTCCTTGGTTAAAGACTTTTCAATCTTATGGACACTAGATCCACATTGGCGTGCAACATGACCACGTTCACCACATGAAAATAAGTTCTTATGTCCACGAAAGTGTGTGGTGAGTTAAAACTAGTATGTGAAACTATGGGTTGAAAAGAATCAACCAATACTTTTGAATCATCCAATTGAACAAAACATTTATTCTTGTAAAAATCTATACTGGAATAATTTGAAAAACTTTGTAAAGTATCTGTTCCAAGTGAACTGAAAACTTTAACATGTTCCACAAATTTCAATTGAGGTTTTACTTTAGGCTTAGAAAGTATCTTGTTCCACAAATCTCAATCAACTCAGGTTTGATTAAGTGCCAAGAAATGTCTTTTTCATCAGATACTTTATTTATACCTTTTAACTTAAAAACCCACCTAGTTTTTTACTTTAGTCTCAGCTGGATTAATGAATTTCATCAAATTTGCATAAGAAATAATTGGTTTTTCTAATTTCTTTTTGCACACTTTAGACATGTTTTACCCAACACATCTTCTTCAAACTCATGTAGTTAACAAAGAACGTTATTAGAACGAGGAATGTTTTGTTCTTTTTGTACCACTTCGGGTTCAAATACATCCTCAATAACCACACCATCAACAGATTCAACAAATCCTTTGTCACTTCGAATATGAGTTTCATGAGTTGATACTTGAGAAACTGTTTTTTCTTGTTTAACTTGCTTTGGTTCCTCCTTAATGATTATAGGTTAAAAAATTATAGGAGGATCAATAGTCAATGTACTATTGATATTAACTTTTGCTCATTCTCCCATAAATGGATTGTTGGAATAATCATTCCGAAATGGCAGGAGAATTTCAACAAATCTTAAACCATTTTTAGATACCTTTTGCTTACTAGAAACTTCAATTATCTCATTTAATAAAAATGAAAAATTTCTAAACTTTTCATGTTCATTTTTCAACTCAAGCACCTCATTTTCGAGTTCAGTAATCTTGGTTCTTGATTTCAAGATTTCCCGAAACTGTTGTTCAATAATTTACCAATTCTCTTAAAATTTCAACTTTCAGATCATGATTATTGTTCGACAACGCCTCATTTTTACTTAAAATCTTTGTTCAAGATCATAGGCTTGTCTATAGTTATCACGAACTATAGCTAAATCTTTCATCAAAGTCTCATTGTGATGACGAATCAATTCAAGCTTAGACTTGTATTCATCACATTGAGAACATTGTGAAACCACAATTTCATTAACAACTTCAGGATTTACATTAACACATTCAACAATAGCAAGATTAAGACTAACCTCTTCGATTTTATCCATACAAGCGAAAGAATCTTGTGGCTCTTCGCTAAAAATATCAGAATCAGTCTTAGCTTCTGACTCGTCACTTTCTTCAGTCAATCCATTCTCGCTTGCATCTTCGAAATGTTCAACTGTCTCAAACATGACCAGGTGTGCTTGATTACCATTAGGTGACTTACCTAGCAGCCTTTGATTCTAGTCAATACCATCAGCATCACCCAAAGCTTGTGGACCCACCAGTTTTCACAGGTTCACCCCAGAAGTCTTCTCTTTTGACTCAGTATACTTCTTACTTGCATTTATGTCTTGAGTTAGGGGTCCCAAATACTCTTTCTTCTGCTTGTCACATTATTTAGCAAAATGACCATAATCCTGACAGTTATAACATTTAACCTTTAACTTATCAAACCCAACCCTTTTGTTCAAAGTAGGCAAATCCTTCCCCGTTTTCTGCATAAACTTCTTCACTTTTCTCATGATCATAACCATATTCCACGTTAAATCCATTAATTCCAAATCATCAGGATCAATTTGGTCATAGTCTTCATCGATCAACTCACTTGTAGAAATTTTTCCACCCACCAATTATTCATATGGCATCATGAAAGCACTCAAGAAAGCAAAATGTTGTTCAGCTTCTTTCATGTTTACTTGTGGTGGTTGAGAAGCAGAAGAATTACTTGAACCAGAAGCCGTAAAACATAAACTAGGCATGGAATCTCCACCTTGGGGAATATCTTGGTTGTTTTGTGATAGAAAGCAGTGATAGGAACTGAACTACTACTCATAGGAAGAGAACCACCATAAAAGGTAAGGTCTTAATTATCTTTAGATGAGTTTGGACACCTCAAGTAATATTCTCTTTTTTCAATCTTTTACATGAATTCCATAGTAGTAAGATCATCATTCTTGAAGAAATTATTCTCTTTCAATACCAACAGGAAAGTAAAATATAAACTAGGTAAAGCATTCTTGACCTTGTCAATTTGATCAAATTTACTAGGTTTCATTGTTAGATTCAACATTTCAGCAATTAAGTGGCAAAACCTAGTCAACATCTCCTCAACGGTTTTCCTTTCAACAAGCAAAAGTTTCTAAACTGAAACTTGAGCATGACTTTCTTACTCTCTAGAGTGTTTCCCATGCTTCTCATTCTCAAGTGCTGAAACAATGGAGCACGGATTTTGATACTTGCCACTTGATAAAATATATTCTCAGGTAATTCCATCGTCAAGTTTGAGTAAGTCCTTGTCTCGATTTACAAAGCTTTCTTCTCTTCAACTAAATAAGTTTCGAAAGCTTT
Source organism: Bidens hawaiensis (assembly GCF_021521415.1). NCBI lineage: Eukaryota > Viridiplantae > Streptophyta > Magnoliopsida > Asterales > Asteraceae > Bidens > Bidens hawaiensis. Next base: position 49,049 of record NW_027506219.1, on the reverse strand, counting down.
CTCAGTATAGCTCGTAGTGGGATCACCAAGTATTGGAGGAGTATAGAAGTTATCTAGACTACGAATACAATCAGGATGTATGGGTCCTAAGTGTGCTCAAAACCTCGGTTCCCACTTAATAAAATCACTCAACTTCATTAGTCTAGGACATTTAGAATTAGACCCGATTTCAGCATCTAAATGTAACATTTGTTGCATGATCATGTTTTGAGAAGCTAACGCATAGAAATTAGCCATATTGGAAAATATAGGGTTAAAACTGTCAAGTTTTGAAATTATGGGTGAAAACTGTCAAAATATGAAAGTATAAGAAAACGAATGAGGAAATACTTTAATAACGAATGAGACTGTGTTTGTTTAACGAATGAGTCTTGTCATGGTAACGAATATGTAACGAATGATACTGTTTAAACGAATAAACACTAACGAATGATCAAACGAATGAACAATACGTATGAAGTGTATCACAAATTAGTTGTAAGGCCCCGATCTCGGTGCCCTCGATTGGAGTTGGATTTACTCATAAACACAATTTAAATATCAAAGTGAATTAAAACTTTTCATGGAATATAATAAGTCAACCATATATTACATAACATTCAAAATCTTGTCTTAGCATCATTCAAATTTGTATTGCAAAATAAAAACATAATCAAATATAACATCATAACATTATTCTCAAGATGCCAGTATCTCAGTCCAATTTTATGTGTCGTCATTCAAGCTAGCTGCCTTAGCCTATTCACCTGCGTGCATACTAAAATTCAGCTGCACTGAGTGGGTTCTAGTCAATCATGAAACATACAATATGTTCATATACTACATACTTAACCTGCTTTACTTTCTTTGGTACATACATAAGTATATACCATAATACTTACTTTCATACTTTCGTACTTTATTTTGATTTACATACATACACGTATGTTTTAAAGAGCCTTCTGCCCTATAACCTCACAGGTTGAGAGAACCTACCAAGGATCTAGCCGCGTCGATACATCGATGAACACGAAATCAATAAACTATAAATATGATACTTTATTGATAAAATATGGATAAATACAATATGGTGGAGATAACTTATGGAGAGCATAAATTAAATCTAGATCTCTCTAAATATGTACATACTAGCTCTCTCTAACTCTAAATTATGACATAATCTACCTATTTATAGGCCAAAGCCCAATTCACAATAAATATACATTAAATACAAAGACTAAACAGCCTATAACTTATTCGATCGTTACGGACACCAAAATCGTGCATTAACACAGGTATTATAAGGGTCTGGTCCCTATCCTCTCAGATATTATAAGGGTTTGGTCCCTATCCTCTCAGGTATTATAAGGGTCCGGTCCCTCCTTTCCATTTAATCATACCTTCTTACATATATATCTTCATACTATCGTTCATAATTACATACATACTTTTCTATATCATTCATAAAACATTCACATAACATGCACTTACCACTTAAGGTAAGTGTATTAACTAATCACATCGGGTATGCACACAGCCCTAAAAACATAACAAGAAAACTGGGCTAGAAACTCATTTGTGTCTTGTGCTTCTCAGAGTTAACTGTAATCCCCCCCCCCCCCCCAGTTGTTCATGGCTAACTTTTAATAATTATAAGTAAATTAATTATCTCTAACTATATCATACTTCTATGCTAGTGTAACCTCTAGCTAACGGGGATCCAGGGGCAGCGCCCTTGGCAGCGGGGTCTATGGGCAACAGTCCCTAGCAGGGTCCAAGGGGCAGAGCCCCTGGCTGGGGTCGAGCTGAACACCATTCTAATCGAATGGCCATTCTAATCGAATGACCATTTCTATTCGATTACTTTTTCAATTCAATTCGATTACTTTGTCAATTCAATTCGATTAGTTTTTATCAATTCAATTCGATTACTTTGTGAATTCGATTTGAATACTTTTTATTCGAGTCTGTTTTTATTCCTTTCATTTTCCAGCCTTTCTTTTCAACTTGTTTTGCCCATCTTGCATAAGAAACTAGCCTCAGACTTTAACCATATTGTTTCCTTGCACTAACCTGGTCCGAACGTTATCCGTTTGTCCCGTTTCATTCCAAACAACTTTTTTACGCTCAAGTTTACATTTTTCTTGCATAATAAGGCCCGATTTTCCTTAGTATCGAATCTTAGGGAAAACCGACCTCAAAAACTCAACCTTTAATCTAAAACGTACCTTTTTGCTTCACTTCTAGCTACGGGTTTGATGCAACACATGATTATGGACGTGTGTATTGCTTGTATGATGAAGATCTAACACAACCCTTCTTGATTCGGATTCAAATCTGATCCGCAATGGAAGAGAATTGTGTGTGTGTGTGTGTGTTTTAGTGTGTGGGGAGGCAAGGTTGGTGGAAATGGGTCTTAGGGAGGTTTAAGGGTGTTATATACCCCTTAAGCCCATGGATGTAAGGCCCATCACCATCCCTTATTCCATCTTTTATTGTACAAGCCCACACTCTATAATTTTATTTAACTTAACTAAATAATAACACATCCTTAAGTAACGAAATTATTTTATTTATTATTATTAAAAGTAGGATGTTACATGAAGTTCAAAATGAACGAATGTGGCACTGTTTTGACGAATGGGTAGTTACAACAAAATGAAAGCTGGCATAAACGGTTACAACCATTTCACGAATGAGTTGTAATGGATAACGAATGAGCATTCATCATATAATCAACGTACATTCAAACCTTCTAATATTCATAAGATTACCAAATTCAAACCAATACGTAATCAAATCCAGACCACAAACAAACACGTAAAACTCGTCGAAACACAACCAAATTTCATAATTAACCACTCAAACTACTCGTCCTCTCAATCTGAACAACATAAAACTAACCCAAACCTCAAATCAAATGCAAACACACTAAATTGACCAAAACTAGTCAAATCCATACTCTGTTCCCGCCAAAACAGTTAAACATTCAACTCTCTTGAATTAACCCAAACTAATACAATTAAACTATCATAAATGATCAGGAGACTAGTAGATAATTGAACAATTTTCAGTCCGTACGGTTCCGAATTCAATTTCAATACATTTAACACTCAATTACTACTTCAGTTGGTGTATAAACTATTCCTAATCGTTAATCAATACGACACAAGCTCTGAAACCACTTGAGAAACCAGGATTTGATTGATTACGACATCTATTACACTTACGGACCTAGTCGTTGATATGATATACGATTAGGTCTTAGTGAATTATGTCACACCCCAACATAAGGAGGAAATGTCGGGGCGCGAATTGATAGTTCACAGCTCACAAGGTACTATCATGCAATTGCAAAGTGACAATATCTAATTTATTTATATAAACAATTTACATTTACATACATCAAATAAAAAGAAATTACAAAATGATATCAAATAATTCTTGTATAAGTTTCATATCCTAAAAGCCTTCTCTAAGTGATCTTCATCTTGATAAACAATTCAGCCTGCAAACACGTACAAAATATATATTTTTGTTAACACGAGGTTGAGTGAGAAAATCACCAGTTTTTAATTACAATATAATAATATATAAAAGAAAACCGCAAAATTGTTATTTGTGAGTATAACCAATCAAACCATAGCATATAAATATTGCAAACAAATAATGATATGTGGGTTAAACTGTTGCCATGCGAATCGTGCGTTGGTTACCATAATTGAGTTGTTGGTGAAACCATTGTCATGTGATCAGACGCCGGCCACTACAACATAATGTGATTAATATGATGGACCTATCCGAATGCAATAAATAAACACAAAAGCAAATAACAAGTAGCAAGTAGTCATTCAATGATTACACAACACAAATATAAAAAATTTGCATTTTATAGTACAATGTAAAAATTGAAGTTTAATAGAATGCACGCATAAGTCCCCAAAATATTGAAAATAAGTAAAATAGGGGAGTGACTACTAACCTGATTAGATGAATGAAATACAAATGATGATGTGAGGATGTTAAACCCTTCTGGATTTAGTGTCAATAATCCCTAGTTAAATAATATGATATTATGAGTTATTTGTAAATGACATAACATATACAACGGATTTAGGGTTTCCAGGTGATTTGAATTACGCTTGTGATTAAAATGTTATGGATCGAACAATTGATTGTTGTGGCTATTATTATTGAAAAAATTAATGTTATTGTTCATCATTTAATTACAAAAATCATTGCTTTTGTAACACACAGGCCCGGTTAGGGCTGACGTGTCACACAATACGATTAATCAGATTCATTAATAATGATTTAATTAGATTCTCAAATCCCTAAAACGCATTTAAACCTTACAACGATCTAAAATATTCAATGCTTAAGTATCTTTTACTCCATGTTCTCCATAATCTAAACTTTTATTATCTCTTATCACACATTTTCCCCAATTCCCATGAGTACCTCAACCGATAAGCAAAAGACGAAACAATCTAACTCGTCCCCAGAAAACCACACGAACCTATAAATCCCATTACTTTTACATATTAAACTATTACTAGATTTATACTTAAAACACTCATTTTTTATTTATGATTATATATATATATATATTAACAGTTCATTAAACATCATTTATATCCATGTATTTTTCATGGAATAAAGCATCAACTAACATTTAGTTTGCAGATCAACTCGTTAAAAACATATATATTATATTCAATCTAACCGTTATCAGATCATAATATATTCATAATCATGATTTATTCACTGTTAACTTTTAATTCATATTAAATTTGTAATGGGAACATATTAAATAAAAGTATGATATTAACGTAAATAAATAATAGATGAATAATAGATGAATATGCTATCAGTTTGTGAATTAGCCAATGAACGTTTGTTTCAAAATTAAGAATATATTCCCCTTCATCCTTTTAATCCCGTTAGCCCTTGAATATGATAATCCACCCTTTTGTTCAAATCCATAAAACAAAACAGGAAGTAGTAAACTAATCGATCTAGTATTCGGCTGAAACCTTCATTGGTAGCTATAGTCAGAAGATACGGTTGTCGATGGCCGCGACGGTGCTTAATCTGTATTCCAGTGGCAGCGGCGATTTATCGTGGAAGAGCAAAGCAGTCGTGTCACACCCCAACCTACGGCGGAAATGTCGGGACGTAACTGATTGCTCACAGCTTTTCAAATGTTACTATCAAGCAATAATATAAGTTTTGATATCTATTAAAAAAATTTCCAAATAACAAACATCCATACAAAATCCAAATACACAAGTACATATATCAATCAATAACGATATGTCTCATTAAGTTTTCTTCTAGCATAAATCCTTAAGTGATCTTGTACTTCACATCAAACGAATACCTGCATATGTGTTGAAAATAGAATGGTTTTTGTTAACACAATGTTGAGTGAGCAACACACCAGTTCAAAGTATAAATAAAAATATGTATTTGCAACAAGTCATATGAGAATAACAAAATAACCAAATGAGCAAGTATAACTGAGATGTCGAGAAGCACAAAGCTATAACGACTAGCGTATGATCATACTAGACTAAGATTATGTTGGACCTCTCCGAATACGAGAAAGAAAAATATAGATAAAAGTCGTGTGTTCTTAAATTTCATTAAAAGAAAAATAGAAAGAAAAAAAAGGACAAATAAATAAAAAAAGAAAGAAATGAAACATTTCTCTCTCGTTAACTAAAATTGGTAACATGACAATGTCAGAGAACCATTTGCATTTAATATATCACTCCATTTGATTTTAGTTGCATTTTATAATTTTGTCCTCACACCCTTTTGGATGTTTTAGTATCACTCTATTATCTTTTAGTTGCATTTTTCAATTTTGTCTTCACACCTTTGCATTTAGATATTGTACTATATGCATGAAGACATGTAAAACTCATAAAAAAATTCTTAATATGCCCATGCTATATGTTTTAAAATATAGTAACCAGAGATATAGATTATTTAGATATGTGAGTATTTTTATCATCATTACAAAAGCATTATCATATGAACTTATTGTGATAACGTGATTAATAATTAATTATGCATTATTATGTGTACTTAATGTAGTTATTAACTATAATTATCACTAACTAAAGACCATAAACTTTTTGTATTTTCTAAGGATGGAAGAGTAATTTTACAAAATGTGAAGCTTAATCAACTTTTATCGAACGCTTAAAAAACGAATCAAGGAATTGCCAAATTACTTTTCATACCCAATTATGAATTGTCATTTTTGTCCTTAATCATGTAATTATGAAATTAATCCATTGCCCATCACTCTTCCTTTATATATAATATAGATAATAAGCATATATTAAATACTTGAATATAATTTTGCAACATTGTTAACCAGAGAACTAGTGCTTTTCTCTACTGATCCGGCCATGTTATTCGTTATTTAAATCGCAAAGGTGAGTTCGTTCAATCCCTTTTTATTTAAAGTTTTTTGGGATGGGAACTCGCTCCTAAACTTTCTTATTATAAATTCCATGTGAAACCCTTATACTGTCGTGTTGGATTGAATACAAGCTCTTTACATGAACTTCATTGACAATGTAAACTTTTTGGTAACAAGTGTGCAATGTTGAATGGTCCTATGAAGGACACAAGTATTAACTTTGCAAAGCCTACAGTCATGTTTATAGTATACAATTTGGGAGACCCCAATGTATGGGATATAATATTGTTGGTTCGGTAAAACCCTCAGATACATGGCTACTATGGCATGTGACTAGAACATTGTGACTATATTTGGTCACCAGGACTTTATACTAGGTGGGTGTTTGGGATTCCTTATTGAACCCTACTTTTGACTTTATTAATTTTTGGAAAAGTTAAATAACTAAAAAGTTGTTTGGTAACTCATAATGTATTTTGGATTTTAACTTCTTGGTTGGTGTAAAAAGAAGGGTTTTAAAAAGTTTAAGGAATCCTAACTTTTATTAACCTATGGTTTGGTGAGACGAGTAATACCCATTACACCCTTCTCATCAACAACAACCCTGTCGGCTCTCAATCCATGCACCGCCAATCAGTGAACCCCCTGCAACTCTCAACTATCCCTGCACCACCAATCAATTAACCCCATGCAACTCTCAACTACACATATGCGACCATCAATTGAGCTCTCAACTACTCCCTTGCCACCATCAGCTCTGTACACTCTGCCTACCCTCTCTTCGATTATAAAACACAAGGTGTAGTCCATTCAAGCCACCAGTTTCTCCTCTTCTCAATCTGTTCCTACACCATGTTTGTACAATTCGATTTTAATATATTCGTTTTATTATCATGTAATTGGTGTTTAATTGAAGCTTTATAGTAACTCTTTTGTCCTCTATTGATAGATAAAAACTCCATATTTCCCTATTTTTTATTCTACTGTGTTTATTTGTGATTTTTTTCTATCTTATTATCCTTAATGGGTTAATTAATTATTAGCTATGGGTTAAATTGCAAACGATTCAGCGAGTTGTGAGTTTGCATATAATTTATTGCATAAAACCAAGTAGATTTTGTTTTCATGAATCTCATATAAAAAAAATTATATCTTGTAGGTTGACCAACCAACTTGTTATATGTTGTTTACCTGTGTTTCACCACCAAAACAATAATATACCCATTTTTTATGTAACTTTATATAGGTTGAATATTTTGTTTGTCATTTCAAGGGCTTGTTATATTAGGTGTGTTTGTTTAAGAATCATGGAAATATCATCAGAAGTTTTTTAGGACTATAAAATGTGATTTTAGGACTACATTGATTTGTTGTCATGTATCAGATAATGGATGTAAGCCGTCCAAATGTTGTTGCTTGTGAAAAATCAACTGAAACAAAAAAAAACAAAATTTGTGTGGAATAATGATTCGTTCAAGGAGTTATCGACGTGTGCTTGCTTGAACTTAGAAAAGGGAATAGACCAATTACTCACTTTAGTTTGGGTGGGAGAATATAGAAAAAACCATGTGTGAGAAAACATGTGTAACCCTTGATCAAAAACATATTAAAAACAAATGGGACGCCATGAAAAGAGAATGGAAGCTTTATGTCCGCTTGATGAGGCTTGATACTGGGATCGGTGGGACGAGAAACTTAATTAATGCATCGCGTGAGTGGTGGGAGGAGACAATAAAGGTAACTTAAATTTTTATTTTTAATCATTTGTTATGATTGCATAGTGAAATTCATTTATATTTACGTCGTACACCGCTCATTAATTAATGCATTTATCTTGTAGGTTGATAAAGACCGCCAAATTTAGGGGCGCAAATTTGGAAATATTTGAGACTCATTATGCTCCTTTGACATCAATGTGTTATCAGTTGACATTATGTGTTATTTCTATTTTTTATAATTGTGTTATCATTTGACATTAATGTATTAATGTGTTATTGTTGAATCAATTCCTTTTTGTTTAATTTATTCTTGACTACAGCCTATTTTTCTTTCCGCTTACATGCAACTTTGTTACTGTTAAATGTGTTGCTGTTAAAATTCAACTTAATGTCTTTTATTTTATTTGTGTTAATAAGCTATTTTTAAAATTCAACTTGATGTCTTTATTTGTGTTAATGGATATCGCGGATAAGAATGTAGTATAACATTATTTTGTTATTATTGTGCACTTTGGTGTCTTTTTAGCAATCTGAACGTAATATTATTATGGTCTAATCGAGAAATTATAAAATATGTAAACGAACTTATGTTATGTATCTAGTATTTTTTTTCAATATGCTAGGAATGACAAAATGTATTATTAATAGTATAAATAAACAATCCTAAATAATTTTTAAAAAACAACTTAAAAAATGTCTTTTTTTAGTCATTTTAAATTAATAAGTTAAGCCAAACATTGTTTTTCTAACAAGTCCTTTTGAGTTTTTCTTATAAGTTAATCCAAAAACTTTTGTTACAAACTCCTTACTAAAAAGTCATGTGTTATAAGACCTTTTCACAATAAGTCATTTTAAACTTAGAAAAGCAATCCCAAACACATCCTAGGTTTAGTTGAGGCTTGTTAAAACTGCATTATCATAACACTTTTCACTGAAATTTATTCATTATTTTTTAGTAAAAAAAACCGTGAACTCACCAACTTTTTAGTTGACACGCGTTTTCGTTTTTAGCATATTTTTCAGGTATTAGTTTAAGGAGTGATTGGAAACTGATATTTTTAGAGTCAAGCCTTTTCGTGTACATAGCTAAGAGTATAGAATCGACGTCTTCCTGAAGACTTTTAAACAATAAATTGGCATCATCCCCGATCTAGAAGTCTTGGATTGTTGAATTATTTATAATTAGAGGTTGTATTTGCATTTATGTAACCATTGTAGGATCAATTTATTTATGATTTAAGTCCAAATGCTTTTATTATCATATTGTCGCTTCTATGATTTCATATCAAACTGATACGTCCTATCCCCCGAGCCGACATAGCGGGTACCCAAAGACCAGAAATGCCACTCTAGCCAGCATGTAAGGGATACACAAAGCAGTTAGAAGCTTAATTCATGACAATGGGGACTACAATCTCACGTAACACCCAAAACCGTTGCAGTCTTGAGAACCCGTTGTCTCTCACATGCTCAAACTTTAACCGTCAGGCGCCATCTGCTAGAAGCAACACATGATCCATCATTATCTGTTCATGAGAAGGAGATGAGAGAATTATATTATGCAAACACCTTTGATGCAAAATTTATTTCTTATACATATAATCATTGTGTTAAATATGAGAACTTTATTATCACAACAATAATATAGATTTTTTTAAAAACAAGGACAGACAATCAGTCATGATTAAAAAGCAATATACTTTCTATTTTTTCATAAAAGTCTTTTTAACATTTTTTTACGCATTAAAGCCCTTCAATATGTTAAAAATGTGTTCTTTAACTTTCTCTTGCATGGCTTTGTTTTCTTTATATCCTAGTTGTTTTTAAAACAATTTGGATGTTCCAGTTTCAAGTTGTTTTAAAAAATAATTTCACATTTTTAATAATGTTACTATATGAATAGGGATTATAAATTTTACCATTTTCACCCAGTAAATAATATTAAAGTATTTGAAAAATAGTTTTGAAATTATCCAATTGCAAATAGTTAGTTACCAAGATCTGATTATGGGTTATTAAATAGGAATAGGATGTAGATGACCTTGAATATGTTAGTTCTTCATGATATTTGAAGAGGTATGTACCCGCCTCAACACCGAGCAAGGCGGGTCAACCCACAAGATAAAGACATTATGAAGGCACAAAGCCAAAACCTATGCGCATGGCGCATACAAAACATGCTCAGGCATCATATGCCCAGGCACACATATGCTCGCGCATCACATATGCGCGCGGCGCATCAGCGCGCGGCGCATATCACATGCTCGTGCATATCACATCTGCCCAGGCACACATATGCTCGCGCATCACATATGCGCGCAGCGCATCAGCGCGCGGCGCATATCACATGCTCGTGCATATCACATCTGCGCATGAAATATCTGCGCGTGAGAATAAAGAGAAGACCTCGCGCATCCTCAGGATGGGCGCATATCACACGTGCGCATAATCAACCTCGTCCTTATCCAAATCAGGATTAGGGCAACCTTGATTGTGCACGTCAGACAACCTTCCAGAAGGCATCTTTTTAAGGAGTAAGAATATGCTGATGTTGACAGCTGCCAAATGAAAGGTCGACAACTCAGCATGACACATGTGTTGCCACGTGATTACAACCAACGAGAAAGCGCCAGGTGTCCCAGAGGACACGTGGCGCAGTGCGATTGGAGGAAGCCAACGAGGTTGAGCCCAACCGGTGGTAACCCTAGCACTATAAATACAGCATCAACTCCACTTTGATGACACATTCATTCTCAATCATTGACAGTTACAAGCAGTGATATCACATTCAATCATATTGAATTACATTCACTCACAGTCAGTTACATACAAAGACAGTCTCACAATCAGAGGGTATTGAGCTATTCAGCAATACTCTTGAGATTCCCTTACACACATTATTATCTTCTCCACAAATATACTGATTCTCACGCCGGAGGGTTACCCCAAAGAGGACCCCTCTGTCCCTTTCTGAGGGGTAAGTAACGGCGCTGTTCATTTTGTAGGTGGAAGAACACAGATCCAGAAGAACCATCGGTGAAATAGTATAATCACACCCGAGGAAAGTAGATCTGCTACCAGTGAGTAGATCCACGTTTCTTCATTGGCGCCATCCACTGTTACAAACGGCAATCAGATCTCATCAGATCTATAAAAAAAAAATCAATCACCATGGTTTCTGGAGTTCGTAACGTTGATCAAACTCTGGAGGATATTGAACGTGAGGGTGTTAACGACGGACAGCAGGTTCTGAGGGTTCCGCGTGATTCTACGCGTACCACCAGCAACCGTCCCTTCGTCACAACCCCTCACGGCCAGACTGAAACTCCTCCAGACGATCTCACGTTACAAAATATGGCCGGCGCGAAACTGAAAGGACCAATGGGTCCAGAAGAAGAAACAAATGATCCAAATGAATGGCTCATAAACGAGCAGCGGCGTCTGATGGAAAAGTACAATGAAATGGTCAAGCAGAAGAAGCTAGCCGACCAAACACAAAGGCAAGCTTTTGATAAGCAGACTACAAAAAGGCCGCGCGCGCCGGAAGAAGGACATTCTGTTCACACTGCACACACTGAGTTCAGTGATGAAGAAGTGCATAGCATGAGGAAGACACGGGATACTCATGCAGGAGGCTCACAGCTCCGCGCGCCTGTGAACATGGCGCCTGGAGCCAGAGCAGATCTGGATCTGCACATGCCGTACAGCCCACCGGTCAGAGGGCAAGTGGACGTAACCACGCCCTACAGACCAGCCATCCTGGTAAAACACTCAAAGTTTACTGCGCGCATCGCGCAGGCTCCCATCCAGCACAAGACCAAGATGCCAAGTGGTCTGGGCAAATATGATGGCACAACAGATCCAGATGACTTTTTGCAAGGTTTCTATAACACGGGAAACCTAGAGAGCTGGACGATGCCAACATGGTGTCATATGTTTGCTCGCTGCCTCACGGGCGCAGCGCGGGTATGGTTCGAGAGCTTGCCGACAGGGCAAATTGATGGGTTCGAGGAACTATTAGAAAAGTTCCAAGCCCACTTCGTACAGCAGCGCAGGCACACGCGCGATCCTGATGACATCATGCACTGCATACGCAGGAATGATGAAACGATTGAAGATTACATCACTCGTTTCAATCAGGAATCCCTGGCAATCGGGGGTATAACTGAGCAGCTCCTGCGCGTCGCCTTTATACAAGGCGCGCGCAGTGATCAACTCCGCCGGGCTCTCGTAAGCAAAGATGGTATGCCCACCACGTGGGCCAAGTTAATGGAGGCATCGCGAGTTTTCGCGAGAAATGAGAAACAGATTGCCCAAGATAGGGCAAGAGAAAGAGCGCATCAGGCAGAATCACCGCGCAGCAAAGAGAAGAGGGCCAAACAGAACTCTGTATGGTCCAGGTTGCAGCCAACAAGTTTTTCTTCCGCGGAAAAACAAGCGCTACCAAGCTCACCCCAGCCCCAAAAAGAAGTTCGTAATCGCGGGGAGGGTGACAAGAGGGAGGGCGGCAGAGATCCTAGCAGACCTCTGCCAAGAATATGGACACCCCTCACTAAAACACCTTCACAGGTGTTAAGTACTGAGAATGTCCAATTCAAGCCCCCCAAGCAGCTACACTACAAGGGACCGCAAAACAGTGGCAAATATTGTGAATTTCACAGGTCCCCGGGCCACAACACCGACGCATGCCATCATTTAAAGGATGCGATCGAGAAGGATGTAAAATCAGGCAGGCTGGCTCACTTGGTGAAAAACCAAAGAATAGAAGATAAGCAACCGGAAGGAGCCTCTGCCAGCAAGAAATACAAAAGAATCTGTGTGGCTGAGGGGGGACGACAAGGGCAGACGTCAAAAAAGAGAAGCGCGCAAATCCACGGGGATTGGCACGAGCAGCAAGTCATCTTCCCAAGAATCAGGGGAGGCCCTTCAATAAGCAGTCCTCTCGTCATCACCACACACATTGCTCACTACGAAGTGTCAAAAGTCCTGGTGGACACTGGAAGCGAATCTGACATTATGTATGAGCAATGTTTCAGAAAGTTAGACCCGGCAGACCAAGCGCGGCTCGAAATTGTGAATGCACCAATCTGTGGTGTTTCAAATGAAATCATCCATCCCCTAGGCCAGATTCAGTTTGAACTAACTATGGGGGATGATGAGCACAAGCGAGCAGAAGTTGTCATCTTCTTGGTCTTGCCCACCACGTCATGCCACAATATGATCCTGGGCAGGGGAACGATTGCCCAATTTAATGCTGTACCGTCGCCAGCGCACGGCGCATTGGGGTTCCCTACACCAACAGGCGTAACATTTGTTTACCGCGATCATTTGTGCGCAGTGAAAAGTACGCCGCGGGAAGGGAGAATGAAACTTCCAATGGCGGACAATGCGCCAGAGAAGTGGATTTTAAACCCAAAATTCCCCGAGCAAACGGTCACAATTGGCGCTACCATTTCAGACGAAACGAGATTGAGAATGAAAAGGTTGCTCACAAAATACACGTCGGTCTTCGCGTGGCAACACTCCGATATGACTGGGGTCCCGCGAGACTTGGCGCAACATTCTCTTAACACGTTCAAGTCGGTGGAGCCAATTGCTCAGAAAAAGAGAATCATGGGGGATGAAAAGGCGAAGGCCATGAATGAGCAAGTGGAGGACCTGTTGCGCGCAAACATCATCCGCCCGATCCGATACCAGACGTGGGTAGCCAATCCTGTGATGGTAAAGAAAAGCAACGGGTCATGGAGGATGTGTATTGACTTCAAGGACCTCAACAAAGCATGTCCGAAAGACTGTTACCCCCTCCCAAACATCGACGCAAAGGTGGACTCCGTGGCGCCATTCAAGCTCAAGTGTTTCCTGGATGCCTACAAAGGCTATCACCAGATTCAAATGGCACCACAAGACGAAGACAAGACTGCCTTCAGAACCGACAAGGGTGTTTTTTGTTACACAAAAATGCCCTTTGGTTTAAAGAATGCAGGCGCAACCTATCAGAGACTTATGGATTCGGTTTTCAGTGAACAAATCGGAAGAAATCTAGAAGTCTACGTTGATGATTTGGTGATCAAGAGCAGGGAGGAGAGACAAATGCTCAAAGACATCGAGGAAACTCTTCAGCGCCTAACGGAAGTTAACATGAAGCTCAACCCGAGCAAATGTACTTTTGGCGCGGAAGAGGGGAAATTTCTTGGTGTAATGGTCACTAAGGATGGTTTCAAGGTGAACCCTGAAAAGGTGGAAGCCATCCTTGACATGCCTTCACCATCCACCATGAAAGAGGTTCAGAAGCTGAATGGTAGACTGGTGTCAATCAACAGGTTCCTAGCGAACCACGCCAGCAAATCTACTCCATTCGTTAACACTTTGAGGAACTGCTTGAAGAAGAGCCAATTCAAGTGGACGCCTGAGGCTGAGCAAGCTTTCACTGAGATAAAAGAATGTCTCATAAAGCTGCCCGCGCTCACAGCTCCACTTCCTGGCGAAACCCTTACATTGTACTTGTCAGCTGGAGATCGCGCCATCGGCGCAGTATTATTGGTGGATCGCAAGGGGATCCAAACGCCAATATACTATGTGAGTCGGGTGCTCACAGACCCTGAGACGCGCTATTCCATCATGGAAAAGTTAGTTTTGTCATTAACACACGCGTCGCGCAAGCTCCATAGATACTTCAATGGTCATCCTATTGAAGTTCTGACTGGTTACAACATCCAGCAAGTCTTGCGATGTCCTGCGCTATCCGGAAGGCTGACAAAGTGGGCGCTGGAATTAGGTGAACACACGATCACCTATAAGCCCCGTCCAGCAATAAAGGGTCAAGTTTTAGCGGATTTCATCACGGAAATCCCAGAGGGAAAGATTGAAGAAGCTCAGCGCGAGGTAGACCCTCCGCGAGCAAATGATGAAGAAGATGTTTGGAGGCTATTCACTGATGGAGCCTCCAACAGCGAAGGGTCCGGCGCAGGCCTCAAACTGGTGGACCCTGATAATCATGAATATACTTATGCTATTAGGTTGGACTTCAAGAGTACCAACAATGAGGCTGAGTATGAAGCCCTGCTGGCCGGTCTGCGCATTGCGCGCAAGTTTGGAGTAAAAAGGCTAGAGGCTCATGTTGATTCTTACTTGGTAGCTGCTCAGGTCAACGGCCTTTATGACGCCAAGGAGAACACAATGCCTCTATATCTAGAGCAGGCAAAAAAGCTCGTCGAGCAGTTTGACTTCTTCAGAATCATACACATCTCGCGCAGCGAAAATAAGTCTGCTGACGCGTTGAGTAAGATGGCTTCAACTAATTTTGATCACTTTGGCAAAGATGTCAGGGTGGAAGTGATGAGCAACCCGTCAGTGCAAACGCAATCTGTTCTTGTAATTCATACAACCCCTTCATCCTGGATAACTCCAATAATGGAA
The DNA here is from genome assembly GCF_021521415.1 of Bidens hawaiensis. Taxonomy (NCBI): domain Eukaryota; kingdom Viridiplantae; phylum Streptophyta; class Magnoliopsida; order Asterales; family Asteraceae; genus Bidens; species Bidens hawaiensis. Next base: position 33,497 of record NW_027506219.1, on the reverse strand, counting down.
TTCCTGAAGGAGGGGAAGTTACCGGACGATCGCGCACAGGCGAGAAAGATAAGACACAAGGCGCAGAACTATGAACTACTTGATGGTACAGTATATCGGCGCTCTTATCTTGGACCGCTCATGAAATGCCTGGATGCTGAAGAAGCAAGCTATGTGATTAGGGAGATTCATGAAGGAATCTGTGGAATACACGCTGGTCCGCGCATGGTGGTTGCCAAGGCAATGAGCTCAGGCTACTATTGGCCAGGCATGTACTTGGATGCGCTAAAAGAAATCCAAAAATGCAAAGCATGTCAGAGCTACGCGCCAAACACCATGCGTCCAAAGAACAACTTGATTCCAGTGACCTCCGCATGGCCTTTCCACAAATGGGCCATTGATATTGTGGGGCCCCTGCCGCAAGCGCAAGGGCGAGTGAAATTTTTGGTAGTGGCGATAGACTATTTCACAAAATGGGTTGAGGCCAAGCCACTAGCAAAAATCACAGCTGAGGCGATGAAGCAATTTATCTGGAGCCACATCATTTGCCGTTTTGGCCTTCCTATGGAAATTGTGAGCGACAATGGCAAACAATTCACTGACAGGAAGATATCCAGCTGGCTCAAAGAATTGCACATCAATCAAATCTTCACTTCGGTCTACCACCCTCAAGGGAATGGCCAAGTGGAGCGCGCGAATCAAAGTTTGTTAAATGGGCTGAAGAAAAGATTGGAGGGAGAATCCCATTCTTGGGTCGAAGAGTTACCTAATGTCCTGTGGGCGCACAGGACATTAAGCAAAACTAGCAATGGCGAATCCCCGTTCAGCCTAACCTATGGGACAGAGGCTATGATCCCAGCAGAAATTGGATGCCCATCCCATAGGGTACTCATGATGAGCAAGACTGATAACGAGCGCGAAAGAAGATTGGACCTCAACTTGCTTGAAGGGCGCAGAGAAGCGGCTATCATCAATGAAGCCAAATACAAGAAAAAGCTGGAAAAATATTATAATCAGCGCGTTAAAGAATGCCACTTCAAGAAAAATGATTTCGTCCTTCGAAACAATGAAGCTAGCCGCAAGATACCCCCAGGAAAAATGTCCCCCAATTGGGAGGGACCTTATCAAATTTCACAAGATTTGGGGAAAGGCGCGTACACTTTAAAAGATTTGAATGGAAAAAAGATACCGCGCGCGTGGAACGCGGCACAACTTAGAAAATGCTTCATGTAAAAGTTCAAATATGTAATCAAGGCTTTTAAGCCATCATGAATGATGATTCGCGCTATCTTTCAATATTTGTTCTATTACCTTTGCATACATGTTTCACACTTCCTTTATTAATTTGGAGCAATATTAACAACACTATATTGACTTCAAAACAAAATAAAACGAAGTAAAACATACATGCGCGAGCCTTAGCTCAAACGCGTTAATGAGTCTTAACTCTAAAACGTCAGGGCCTTAGCCCAAACCTACGAGCCTTAGCTCAAACACGTTAATGAGTCTTAACTCTAAAAAGGTCAGGGCCTTAGCCCAAAACAAAGAGCCTTAGCTCAAAACACTCACAAACATCCATCTTACATCACGCGCAGCCTGATCATAAAAATCCTTAAACACAACTAAGGCAAAGTACATGCCAAATCATAGTTGTTAAGGTCTCAGGTCGAGGTCGCGCGCGGAATCATAGTGGATATCTGAGTAACACATGCTGACATGTAATGGCTAATACTCATACTTCCATGTAAAAACAGCGCGACTACGACGCGCGAAAAAGGAATTGTGAAAAGTTATCGCGTATGTCAGCATAAACAAGATACTGCGAAACCACTTACAAAATAAGACTATGGTTAAGTGAATAATTTCCTTACAACCTTGTTCTTATTTTAACGTGCAAGCATATCTTATATCTATACAAGCAAACATGAAGAGATGAATGGAAATGCGCAAGATGTAAAAAAGAGAACAAGTTTCATTCCATAGCATTGAAATTTACAAGTATGATGAGTTACAAATTACAAGTATAAAAAAAAATTATAAAATTTCATGAAGGGCTTCTCAAGTCTCCACGTCGACGTCAGCCACTTCATCACCCTCATCATCTCCCGCGGCATCTGGCGCGGCCTGCTCCTCATCTCCGAACTGACCATAGTCAAGTTCTTCCTCCTCATTGGAGTCTTCTATCACGACGGTGTCAGGAGCAGATTTTTTCGCAGCGCCAGAGCCGATGGCAGGGGCAACATCCCCCGCGCCACCATCATCGCTACCAGCCCTCTCGCATTCATCGAGCAACTTCTTTAGCGCGCCGAGGTCGGGCTGGTCAGCAAGCGCAGCTATCTGAAAAATCAATAGAAAAGTATTGAGTACAAAACACTTGGAAAATTAATCAAGTAAAACTCATTAAGGTCAAGGTACCTGCATAAGGATGGGGATGGGAGTATTCATGTACTTCTCCCCCACCGCGGCCATGTCCGCGCAGGCCGCGTCGCTCTTGTAAGGGTACTCGGATGGGTTCTTCTTCAACATGCCATATTCATACCCATCCGTAAACCCTTCAGCGCGACCCACCAAGCGCGCGGCAGCATTGCAGTCCGTCACAAGGGCCTGAAACTCGGCGGAATATTTCATCGCCAAAGCGCAACGAGTCATGCCCTGTGACACCAGCCATTGGCGATCCTGCGCGAGGCCAGCAACAGACGTCTCGAGGGCAGGAACCTGGGAGTTTAATAACTCAACAGTTTCCTTAGTCTTTTTTAGCTCCTCCTTATCAGACGCTGCTGCCGCCAAAATTTTTTCTTTCTCCGCCTGCGCAGCACCAAGTGCTTCCTGGCTGGACGCCGCCGTCGCCAAGGCCTCATCTCTATCGGCCTGCGCGGCCGCCAACTCCCTCTTCAGGCGCGCAACCTCGCTCTCCAGTGATGATTTTTCAGTGATACTCTGGACGATAGCTTGGTCACGCGCCTCAGCCTGCTGTTCCAAGACACGCACTCTACGCGCGTACTTGGCAACTTCGGCCTCCGCCAACTGCTGCTTCTCCCGCGCAGCTTGGAGCTCATGCCCGCGCTTAATATAGGCGGTGTTGGCACTTGCTCTGTTTTCGCTGAGCTCCGCCTGGAGTTTCTCAGCTCGTGCGCGAGCATCAGAAAGGTTCCAGGCAGCCACCTTAGCCTCTTGCTGGGCTGCCACAAGAGCATCGCGTACTTTAATATAATCGCGATGAAGCTCTTGGGAGGCAGCAAAGAAAGCTGACCCAGCGAAAATGTGATTGTTGAGCAAGTCAGCGCGGTTGCGCTCCTCCTGATACCTCCTTTCAGTAGGAGGCACGGCATGAGCCCAGAAGTCCTCGCATACGCCCATGGATTGGAAGGAACTGTCTTCATTAATATTCCATCTCGGGCGATAAACGTGGTCACCTTCCTACAAAACACAAGAAATGTTCTAAGTCATAAACATACTTATATGGAGGTACGCGCAGCGGACCAACAAATTAAAACATACCTGCGGGGATGAAGCAGAAAAGTCAGCGCCAGCCCCACCAGAAGTATGCGCTGCGAAGACTTGTGGCATCGCAGGGCTGGCGCGGTCTCCCAAGGAGTCCTCAGCTTGAGCCCCCTCATCCTCCTCATCTTCTTGAATAGGCCTCTTCTCCTGCGACCTGGGGGGCTCCAAACCAGCCTCGCGGAGAGGGCTGCGCGTAGGAGGAGGCGAGGGAGGTCTCGACGCCGCCAGTTCGGCGCGCAATACGGCTTCCTGCTCCTTTGTAACCCCAATAAGGGGAGAATCAGCACTAGCAGGAGCAGGACCAGAACCAGCGGCGCCGCCAACGGCGCCAGGAGTGTCACCGGCAACTTGTACGCCAGCTACAACTCCTATGAACAAATCAACAAGGAAAAATGGTTTATGACTGAATCCAAAAGAAAAAAATCAGAAGACAAATGTGCAAAACATACCTTGGCGCAATTCTGTTCGCGCGGCGAACATCGCCATAAAGTTCATTCTACCCTTTTCAGAGGGTAGAACAGGGGACTCCGAAGCAGCCCCCGGCGCAGCCTCAGCACCTTGTGGCGCCTGCGGCTGATCGGCTACAGTTGCCGGTTCTGCAAACAGTCAAAGGAGCAAAGGTTTAATAACAATTCAACCAGATGAAGACAAGCAAAGTATACCTGTTGCAGGCGCGGCACTGCTTCTCTCTTCAGCCGCGCGAACGGAGGAGGTGACGCCACCATACCTCAAGTGGACAGGAGGTCTGCCCACTCTCACAGGCAGGGAAGCTAAAGAAACCTTGGTGGTAAACACCTGGGTTTCCTTAGGTCCCTTCGTTTGAGCATGGGGATGAGCGACAGGGGTGTCATCTTTCTTCTGTTTCTTACTGGCCCCTGCGCCAGATTTCCCCTTAGCTTTGCGCTTTAGTAGGGGCGCCTCCTCTTCCTCCTCCTCCTCTTCCGCGAGCTCTAGCTCGTAGTTTTCAAGCGCATCTACAAAAACAAGCAATAGAGCTGTTAATAAACTTGGGTATTCTAAAGGAATGAGCATAAGTGCGAAGGCTTACCAGGCGCGTCACTGTCAAAGTCAAAATCCAGATCCACTGGGATGAACATATCATCGAAGCGATCTGGGAAACCAACCTCCCCAGCGCCAAGCGCGACGGAGCCACCCTCCACTTGTTCATCATAAGCGGCAAGGATATAATCCTTGGTGACTGCGCAAAAACAAGTCAAGTGATATCAGCAAAAGAATTATGTTCGCGCAGAAAAAATAAATAAAGCAATGAAATAAACTTACACAACCCGTCGACTTGGATAACGGGCTCAAGTGCGCTGTCGGCCCATAGCTTACTCATGCCGACCCCCACCAGCGCCTCCTCGCAAATTTTCTTCGCGGGGGATGGTTCGGCGGTCAGTTTCTTAACCCAGGCGCCAGTTGGGTTCTTGAGGACACCCTCATCCGCAGGCGCAGAAGAGATAGAGCGCATGGTCATACGGATGGGGATCACACCAGCCCTTATGTAAAAGAACCTCTCAGACCAGTCATGAAGGCTCTTGAATGAAACAGTGGAGCACTTCACCTTCTGACTGCGAGGAATAAAAGAGATCCAATTGTCTTGGATCTTGGGCTTGTAAAAATACTGAAAGCGCCGAGGAGTGGGTTCCTCGCGCTGGGATTTGCACATGAACTCAAAGTGAGTCACGCGCACCAGTCCAAACGGATGGACTTGGGATATATGAATCCCATAGAACTTCAGCAGTGCACCCACAAACCTTGTTATCGGGAGACGAAGGTTGCAGTGGGTGAAAAAGTGGCTATATAGGGATATATAGCCGGCAGGCGGGTCCGCCGCCGTTTGCCCGGACCTAGGCAACATGCAGCCAAACAGGGTGGGAAAGCCCTGAGAGGCGATGAGGTTGTCGAGATCGGACTGCTTCAATTTGCAGAGGATTTCATTCCACCTTTTGGTGGCCTTGGTCCTCCCTACTTCCTCCGATGTGGTCTCAACAACCCTCTTCCCCTTCCCCTTTTGCTTCAGTGTCGACATCACCACAGACTTCACACGGCGTCTTCGAGAGGCAACAGAGGTGATTGAGGGGCTAGACGAGTCTGAACTATCAGACATACAACTGCAGCAGCAGATAATCGAAAAATCGAAAAGATGAATACACTCAAATCAGAACGTGAAAGGCAGAAAATCGAAAATTTGAAACAATGAAGATGAAGATAAAAATTTCCTAAGGGCCTGCTTTTATAGGCCCAAGAGAGAGAAAAGTGGTAACTGATGGGATTTCACGCGCCCCCACTCGCAAGTGTAAGCCAACGAGGGCGCGGCACGTGTCCCTAACACTGTTGAGGGGACATAAAAATGTAACCGACCTGCCACGGAACAGAGACGCGCCCCCACTCGCAGGTGCTAACCAATGCGAGCGCGACACGTGTTCAAGACAGCTGTGTGAGGGGACATGAAAGGCAACTGTAGCACCTCGAGCACACGAAACGTCTGACACGTTTACGGCGCACGTCACCACCAACCAACCACGTGCTTGGACCCTTCGTTTCAACCAAATGGATAGAACTTCGCGCAATCATGGAAAAAAACCAGGAAAACGACAAAACCCCATTAAAAGACAAAAATCAGTGAGTCTAATATCCATCTTACCGCGCTCGCGCGAGATAAGACACACATTAGACTGGGGGGGCTTGAAGAGGTATGTACCCGCCTCAACACCGAGCAAGGCGGGTCAACCCACAAGATAAAGACATTATGAAGGCACAAAGCCAAAACCTATGCGCATGGCGCATACAAAACATGCTCAGGCATCATATGCCCAGGCACACATATGCTCGCGCATCACATATGCGCGCGGCGCATCAGCGCGCGGCGCATATCACATGCTCGTGCATATCACATCTGCCCAGGCACACATATGCTCGCGCATCACATATGCGCGCAGCGCATCAGCGCGCGGCGCATATCACATGCTCGTGCATATCACATCTGCGCATGAAATATCTGCGCGTGAGAATAAAGAGAAGACCTCGCGCATCCTCAGGATGGGCGCATATCACACGTGCGCATAATCAACCTCGTCCTTATCCAAATCAGGATTAGGGCAACCTTGATTGTGCACGTCAGACAACCTTCCAGAAGGCATCTTTTTAAGGAGTAAGAATATGCTGATGTTGACAGCTGCCAAATGAAAGGTCGACAACTCAGCATGACACATGTGTTGCCACGTGATTACAACCAACGAGAAAGCGCCAGGTGTCCCAGAGGACACGTGGCGCAGTGCGATTGGAGGAAGCCAACGAGGTTGAGCCCAACCGGTGGTAACCCTAGCACTATAAATACAGCATCAACTCCACTTTGATGACACATTCATTCTCAATCATTGACAGTTACAAGCAGTGATATCACATTCAATCATATTGAATTACATTCACTCACAGTCAGTTACATACAAAGACAGTCTCACAATCAGAGGGTATTGAGCTATTCAGCAATACTCTTGAGATTCCCTTACACACATTATTATCTTCTCCACAAATATACTGATTCTCACGCCGGAGGGTTACCCCAAAGAGGACCCCTCTGTCCCTTTCTGAGGGGTAAGTAACGGCGCTGTTCATTTTGTAGGTGGAAGAACACAGATCCAGAAGAACCATCGGTGAAATAGTATAATCACACCCGAGGAAAGTAGATCTGCTACCAGTGAGTAGATCCACGTTTCTTCAATATTCGCCCATAAGAAAATTTGGGAAGTTGTATACATTAAGCATACACTTTTAGCAACTTTCGACCTAAACCCTTATTGCTCGTATGAATATAATAGTATTTACATGATATAAAATATAACTACATACATATATTTTTAATAAAAACAAAATAACATCTATAATATATATAAATGAAAACATAAAAATCCTATGTGGCGCGATGTGGTCGCTCCCTCTTTTTTTGGAGTCACCAAATTTGCTTGATTTTTAAATGGAGGCTTCTCATACATTTGACCCGAATTCATGGGTATGAGTCTTACTAAACCCAGATATTCCTTAAACGGGTTATAACATCTCCATAAATAAAAAATTATTCTCGCCAAATTATTGATGTAAAAATCCTATAAAATAGGATATAGTAAAAATTAATATCTTATTTATTTTAAAAAAGATATATATATATATTATTTAAATTAAAAAACCAATTTGGTAGTAAAAAAATAAACGGGTCTTAGGTCTCATCAAACCATAAGTATATTATTAACATTCATATATATTATTTATAATTAAAAAACCAACTTTCTAGTAAAAGAAATAAACGGGTCTTGGGTCTCATCAAAACCATATAGTTTTTAAACCGAGTTATAACATCTCAATTATTTGTCAAACAATTTATTATCAAACCATAAGTGTATTATTAACTTTCATACAATAAAAATATATAAATAAAAAAATAAATAAATATTAGAACAAATAATATAAAACAACCCCCGTAATACGGGGGATAAAAACTAGTATATTAATAAATATCGTCATTATAGATAGTTTTTATTAAAAAGATAATGAATTATAATTAAATAATAAAGAATAAACGACTGATGTCAAGCTTGTGAAATAACTCGCAACCCGAGATCAGGATTTAAAAATACAACTTGAGACGAGCCCATCTTTAGTCAGGCACTCGAGATCAGCTCAGGCCCGGGTAATCATAAATCAGTTACAAGACGAACAATCTTTTGAAACTATATATGCATATACCAAAAATAATAACTTGTATTGTGTACATTGGCATTGATGAAATCCATGGAACACACTGATCGTCTCCCTTTATAGCTGATTTTAGGTCGTCGTGTATGGCCATGACCTTAAGAGTAAGGCGTCGCATATCGCGACAGCCTTACATGCTTTCCGAGTCACCCTAGCTATGCCATGTGGTTATGAAACGTGGCATGCAACGTGTCATGATTACTTAACCTACACTTCGCATAGCGCGATGGGTTAAATAAATACCCGTCGCATAGCACGGCAATCGCCAAAATTTCTGGATATTATTAGCCTTCGCATATCGCGACGAGCTTTATAATACCATTGCGTAGCGATGACAACACAAATAATAATATATATTTCGGTTATTGTGATCACATGCTTCGGACTCTTTTTTATTTGTAGAAACACTAACCATTTCTCAATGGTATATACACTAAAATAGTAGCATGCTCCTGAAGTTTTTTTGAAATTTATAGTTCAAATATCTTGCTGATATGTTGAATTGTAGAAAGGGTTAACAAAACTGGCAAAACAATCAAAACATGTCAAATATATAATGAAATCCAAAAGTAAAACTATTCATCATAGTAGGGTAAAAAAAATGTATCATATCAATTTATAAGAAATCAAAATCATACCAAAGATTAATGGTTCATATCAATCAATAAACGATTCGTATTGTATAATTAACAAATATGTCACCTATACAATAAAATTAACAGTTATAGGTTCTCTGTATGTTAAGGTAACAATTTTGTATTCGATAAAATAAAATAACATATAAGTCACCCGTACCTTAAAAGTGTAAACTCGAACGTATGTAATTATCTAACTTTCTAAAGGGGAAAATGGATACGGTGTTGTCATTCGTGTAAGTTTGGACGCAAAACTCATCAAAACTAACTAGTTTTGATTAAAAATACTCAAAATTTAAATCCCGCCCTCCCAATCTCTACCATCGATCTTCTATATCACAACAACATGATCTTCCTCCCATCCACTGTCAATAATATGCTATAGCATCCATTAGATTTGTTTCAAAATATGTGAACTCTGTGTGTTGTATCCACAAATGTTTGAATATTAATATTCAGTTGATGTAAAACTCATTATTAATATTAAAATATTAATAAACCACAAAGTGGAATTGATAATCAACTACAGACGAATGAACAATCTAATTTTTATTGAATTGCTTAAACAAAAAAGTTCATATTGCATATTCAATTGGAAAGTATATGATAAAATAATTAGGAAGGATACAAATCAATTTTTAATTTATTGATTGCTAACAATCAATTACCATAACTGAACAAAAAACTAAAATACTTAAAAAATCTCAGATTCAAGCCTTAAGCCTTGGGGGAGTGTGGGTGGGAGGGAGATAGATGATGGATATAGATGGTAGGGATTAGGGGGAAAATTAAATTTTGAGCATTTTTAGTTAAAACTACGTAGTTTTGATAAGTTTTGCGTATAAGTTTATACGCATGACAACGCCGAATTCAAGTGGTAATTTATTGGTAACTAGTTATTAGACCCCGCGGCAGGGTTGTTTATCTTAGTAGAACGCGGCGGGGTTGTTTATCTTAGTAGCGGTGTTGTTTAAGTAGTTACGTTGAGTTTATTATTCATCTTCTTGTTCTAGTTGATCTTAGTTTTAGCCGGATAAGTTCCTTAATAATGTTAATGTATATTTAATTTCTAGTTTGTATTTTAGCTTAAAGTTATTATGACATGAGTGGTGCTTTATAACCGCGTTGTGCGTTGATTGATTTGCTAATCAAAGCTGCTAAAACTACCCCCGAGTTACATTGAGGTTTGAGGATAATGTATCGGCATAGGCATTGCATTATAAGTTATAATGTTACATATATAATATTGCAGGCGTAAGTTTAATTTTGTAAAGAAGTTTAGAAGTTCAGCCTAGAGTTGCTTCCTAGAGTTGCGAAGCACCATCATTGTTGCTGGGAAAACCATAATCCTTCGTTGCTGACCTTTAAAAAAAAATCATTAGATACAACAAAAGACGATGCTTTAAATTATTGCTCTATAAAAGACAATCATTATAATAACAACACTACAACAAACAGGTAAATTAATTCTACACAGAGGTAACATAACACAATTGACTTACACACATATACTTACACATGGTATGTTACCAATCCAAAGCCTTTGTTCAATGCAAAATAGAAATATGAAAATGCAAATAATCTATATTACCATATAGAGAAGTCTCAAATAACGTATTGCATTTGAAGAATATTTAGTTGTATATAAGAAAAAAAGGAGTAAAAAATACAACAAAAATTCAAGGAGTAACCTTCTGCATTTTCTATATGGATCTCAAATCAGCTAATGTATGTATGAACACACGATAAGTAGATAAATAGTTTTAGCAAGCAGCCCCAAACGCCTAAATTTTGAATCGAGGCTCATTACTATGTGCTTGTTCATGCAGTCAAGCACAATTAATATAATAGGTTCTGCTACATTGTGCTTACATTTTGTATACCTCTTTTGTTACATGTATCTACATAATGTGTGGATAACGACAATCTCATTTTCTTAAGTAACTAAACCATGACCCACATCACATCATGTCAATTGTCATTAAATTTCTTAATTTTGTATTCTCTAGGATCAAAAGATGAATGAATGGATCATAGTCAAAATAAATGTGTTACTACTGGCCTTCTAAATGAACTAAAATCTAAATTTGGCATGGAAGCTACAGTTCTAACTTCTAATCCTAATTTGTAATAGTTAATAAGCATCAGAACATCGAGCAGCTTGCGAGCAGTACTATTCTCAACTGAACAAAGCTCAGGTAAACACACAAAGCACCATAACGATTTCTGCATAAGTAAATGAAAACCACACTTCTAAACCCATGCGTAGGTGACGAAGGAAAAACTCTTTTGAGGCTCAGATATCTGCCATTTCAAATAGTGGACTGTCATCCGTCATCACAACCCAGACATAACATTCAGACATAACATTCAAGCGAATACTCGTTGCTCAGATCTCTGCTATGGCTGCAACATCAGTTGCCTCGCCAAATAACAGATCATCATCATAGCCCTCAACAAAGCGACACCAGTTTCAACGAAATTGAGTTTTGACTAAAAAATTCCTTGAACTAAGCACAAAGAAAAAGTGAATCGAGACAGCCTCGGAGGCTCAGATGAAGCCAAGTTCTTCATCATAGCCTTTATCGACCCAAAAATGTTAGGGTTTTAACTACCAACTTTTTCGAGCTACGGATCCACCATCAAGTTAATGTCTACATAGCTGGAAACATAGTGTGGAAATACTATTAAAAAGGGAAAAACCAGTCATACTTCGGCAGCAGACACATAAACGCCACAAAGTAAACGGATCCAATCACAACCTTGAACACCATTCAAGCCATAAAAATCTAAAAATCTCCACTATAACGAAAATAATCTCATTTGAGTCATTTCATTTCATACCTTAATTAGAGAGTCGTGTTCGCTTTTGAAGCATTCGGTGAAATCGGGTGGCCCGTTTGTTTGTCTAATAGTACCAGCCGTACCGTATAAAGAGTTGGAAAGTTTGACTTTGAGCCAAATGTATTTTAAGTAAACCCAAGTCATGACTAACAATCAACAATAAATGTATAACTCAAGTTCCTTACTCTCCAAAATGTACTTGCCAATATAAAAAATAAAAGGCAAATAAATAACTAAAAAACATTTGATTGAAGAAACCAAGATGACAATTGGTAAAACATAGAATCGTTTCTCATATAGAGTTTTGACCTCCAAAGATTCCACCAAATATCTGCGTTGAATTTAATTCTTTGATTCCCAACTCACAAAAGTCATGTTTAAACTGCTTTAAACATCAAAACCTCATAAAAGAATCCATTTTTTTTAAATAATGCAGTAACCAATCAATGAACTCTAACCAAAAGGCATGCATCGCTAAACATTACAAATTACACTATATTTCGACATCTAACAGCAGGTAAACACCAAATCAGACTAATGAAACCCAAACATTCCATACCAACAGACAATAACAATGTCAAAAAGTAAAATGACAACCCAAGAGGCATGACAAAGGCCTATAGAGCAAACAACAACAAAGAAATTAATACCTTCAAATGTACAGACTACAGACTTGAAGGTGGTAAAACATCACCATCTTACCTCTGTCACCGCCGCATTCCAAAATGGAAGAGATGGACATAGAGAGAGAGAGACCATTATCATATATCATCTATGGAGAAGACAAAAGTGAAAAGAAGATACAGCAGAGGGTAAAGAGCATGAAGCTCACACGTACAATAAACTGAGCCAATGGTACAACATGTAAAGCGTCAAGTATAATAAAAAAAAAACCAGATGTACAACATACAATGCACGATTTTGGTTAACATAGTTCTCTTTTAATATATATATATATAATTCCCTTTCTCCTTTCTTAAATCATGTGGTAATTTATTGGTAAAGACAACAACCGAGCATATTGGTAAACACAAGTTTCTGGAAATATTAAGACAACTTTTCAAGTTGATTAATATTCAAATTAACTGTAAATATTAATTTGAATGTTGGAAATATTGATGACTAAGAAAACATTTTCAATACTGAAGAAAAATAACTATTTAAGTTACGATCTCAAACGTTTCGAAAGTATTAACTTCAAATTCAATATTAATCAATTTGAAAAAGGAGTTAATAGCCATTTTCGTCCCTGTGATTTGCTACTTTCGCCACTTCAGTCCAAAGTTTGAAATTTTGTCAATTTAGTCCTTATAGTTTTAAACATTAGCCAATTACGTCCCCCCGTCTAACGGCATCCAACTATGCCGCTAGATTTAGGGGTATTATTGTCTTTCTCCTATTTATATTTAGTTAATGGTCAGTTTCGTCCCTGTAGTTTGATACTTTTGCTACTTCAGTCCAAAGTTTGAAATTTGTCAATTTTATGTTTAATTTATTCAGTTTTTTTTTGTTTTTGTTTTTTTGTTTTTGCTACTTCAGTCCATGATGGAATTCATTGGTAATTTGGTAAAGTGGTCAGGGTAATTCCCTAAAACCGAACTATATCGAAAAAACCAAAATCGTTTCTCTGATTAATGCATAATAGTTAGGGTTTAGAGATTAACGTATCGTAGCAAACATTTGGGTGGAAATCAACATCAGGAGGTCGAATATCCCGTATTTCCATGTTTGCTCAAGAAATTATTGCACTAAATCGCATGTGTGTTCTTCAAATCGTGGTATTGTTCTTGAATTCGTCGGATTCAACCCTAGAATTGTAGTCGATATGAAGAATTCAAGAACAACACCACGATTTGAAGAACACACATGCGATCTAGTGTATCGATTTCTTGAGCAAACATGGAAATGCGGGATATTTGACCTCCTGATGTGATTTCGACCAGGATGTTTGCTACAATATGTTAATCTCTAAACCGTAACTATTATGCATTAACCAAAGAAACGATTTTAGTTTTATCGGTATAGTACGGTTTTAGGGAATTACCTTGACCACTTTACCAATGAATTCCACCATGAGGGAGAGTTTAGAAAATGTCTAGAAACTAAATACGAGGGGGGTATGATTATTGTTATCGACAGAGTAAACGTAAACCTGTTTTGGTCGATGCTTGACGGTTTTGGGCTTGGCTTATGCTCTTAAAGGCTATAGACAAAAAAAAAGAAAAAAAAGCTGAATAAATTAAACATAAAATTGAAAAATTTTCAAATTTTGGACTGAAGTAGCAAAAGTATCAAACCACAGAGACGAAACTGGCCATTAACTAAACATAAATAGAAGAAAGACAAAAATACCCCTTAAACTAACGGCATAGTTGGATGCCGTTAGACTAGAGGACGTAATTGGCTAATGTTTAAAACTATAAGGACTAAATTGACAAAATTTCAAACTTTGGACTGAAGTGGCGAAAGTAGCAAACCACAAGGACGAAAATGGACATTAACTCTTTGAAAAGTTTAATATATCTATTACTAATAGACCACCATAATAGTTTCAAAATTCAAATCAAGGTTGTTAATTTTATTTATGTATAGAGTTTATTACTCCTTGATTCGTGCGATACTCATTGATTGTAATGCTCAGTTAGTGGTACAAAACGATGTATCATTGGTAAATAAAATCATCCAAAACTTTTACTCTTTCAGTTATTACTTTAGATTTATATACGATTGGGAAACATTTAATACGTTTACATAATTAACTTTCAACTTATGGCTAATTAATAACATAACTATTACAGTATATATTTGTGTATCTATATATATGTGTGTGTATGATTCATAGTCCATGCACCTTGAGCAGCTGGTTTACCCATGGCTCCCCGTTCTTTTTTCATGCGTATCGCCATCCTAACTCTCATTATCTTTCAATAGAATCTCATCCGAGCCGAATTACGTAGTGATTAACGACGCCCCTAATCATGGCGGTGGCATCAAATTCGAGAAAGTCATTGGTGGGATTCCGTACACCAAACAGATAATGCATGAGATCACAAACTACATATGGTCCACCGTTTTCAAACAACACACACTAGCCGACCGGAAACCTGTAGATACCGTAGAAGCTTACATCGTGGTCTTCGATGGAGCCGAAGCATTCACTTGGGGAAACAATGTCAACGTGAGTGCCATCTATTTACGGGATTACCCGGGGCCGATGGACTTGAAGTGGGAATTCACGTCCCTTGAGAGGACACATATTTTCCAATGGAATGGGGAGGGTAAGACCCCCGGGGCATTGACCGAAGGGATCGCGGATTATACCATCTTGAAAGCAAATTATTACCCACCGGGCTTTGCGGCACCGGGTTCTGGGGACAAATGGGACCAGGGGTATGATTTCATGGCCCGCTTTCTCGAGTATTGTGATGGGCTTGTTCCAGATTTTGTGGCCAAGCTGAACAATATGATGAGGTACAAGTACGATGTTTCCTTCTTTCAAGATTTAACGGGAAAGCCCGTTGATCAGCTATGGACAGAATACAAGGCTAAATATGAGAAGATTGTTTCAGAAGAAATACAAGGCTAAAACTAATATTGCTGCTTGCTGTATGTTATGAAATAAATAAATGAATTTCCTAATTATGATATATGTAAAACTTTTTTAAATCGTAGAATAAGATCCTTTTTAAGTTAATAATACAAGTCTATGTGTTTTTATTTCATTGTTTTGGGATATAAACGTACTCATCAGTTATCTTCCAAACTAGTTTCATGACCCACTGGATGCAAAGCACCCTTTTGTCGTAGACCAAATAATTGAAGATTGGATTGCTTGTTTGTGCTTGAACGCTTGGGTTTGTTTACATAGATGGTTGGAGATGTAACATCCAGGACTTTTCATCTATGTAATTTGTTTTTTTTTTTTTTCATATGTGACGTTTAACTAGTCCAAATTTCCTTTTCTTGTAACCACTGTAATCATTAATACAATTTAGAGTCATCATTTATTTCTATAATAGACAAAACTATGTAACTATATATTCATAGTCAAACGCTTACCATTTTTACATTGTTCGTCAATCCAATCCAATCCAATCCAATCAACCAATTAAAGTTGATTTGATTTGTCATTTTTCAAAACCGTAGTTGGATAGTTCAACCAAAAATCTCCATATAAATCAACCCAGTCGGTTGATTTTGGTTGGCAGAATAAGCAAGAATTGAAGAGGGAATTGGAATCATGTTTGGTTGGTAAAAATAGATTTGCATTTGGAATTAATTAATTCATTCATACATTCAATGGATTTTAACCTTCCTTCCAACTATGGAATGGAATGGAATGGAATGGAATGGATGGAATTAAAAAAACATTCCATTGGAAGGTTTCAAGTTTACCAAAAAGCTCTCATCTTCTTTATTACCAATACCATTTAATATTTGATTAGACCGGACGTAATGGTGCCAATTTGAGGCGTTAAAAACGTCTGACATGGCTTGGAACATTCTAGCTAAAATCATTACACTAATGGATGGTGAAATTGGAGCTATAGATTTTGTCCGTTATTTCCTTTTTGTTTCTAAAAGCAATTGCAACAAGTTAATAATAATTAATCGGATACTGGGTACAAGTTAATTATTTATGACCATTGAATTTACCACATCCTTCTAACTGCTAATGCAATAAAAACCTTTTTTCCTACAAATATATTTTCAAAGGGCAACTAGTCCATGTGGTTAACCTCATTAACAATCGAAAACATCATCGAGCAACAATGAAGCGAGCTCAGCTCATGCCCAAATAAATTTAAACGTACGACACCACCAACGAATATGATTTTGATCAACCTGGTTCGCCCGATTGGAAGAAATAATTTAGCAAAGGCTAAGCCCAATCCTCATCATAGATCTCGACTACAATGAATCCCGAGATAAAGCAAGACTTATCTCATTTATCACATGAAGATCGGGCTATATTCGAGCAAAGGAAGAACAAAGTCTATGACAAATAGTGTGCCAACTAGTAATCACTTTTTAAATGTTTTAGTATTTTTTTTCCAGAAAAAGTAGTTCTTTATTCATGTATCCATCGTTTTTTTTTTCTTATTTCAAGTATCGTTTTTTTATTCCTTTGTGCTTGAAACTTTTGTTTTAGTATTTTACTAGTGTGGTTTTATTATTTAAATTATTATGTTACTGAATAATTAAATATTGAGTAAATAAAAAATATGATTGTGTAATAAATACAATTAGTTAAAATCACTACGATTGATTGATTTAAAAGGGGCTTTAGCGAATTCAGTTTTGCTGACATGGTGCCTAGTGAAGATCTCCTTCAAGGGGTAGAGATGGTTGACCGTGAAGATTCTTGGTCTTGGGGGGTTGGTAGCTGCAAAGAGTTCGAGGTTTCGTCGATTAAAAGATGGATGGTGCGGTCCGTTGTGGATGCTGGGAGTTTCGGTTTTCAATGGAGCGATTGGGTCCCGAAAAAATGTAATATTTTTATGTGGAGAGCCGTTCTGGATAGTCTTCCAACCAGGGAGGCTTTAGCTAGACGTCATTTACATTGTGATGATCATAGTTGCGCTTTATGTGAGAGTAATGAGGAATCGCTCGAGCACTTGTTAACCGGGTGTTTCATTTCTATGGCCGTTTGGAATGCGATTGGTTCATGGTGCAACATCCCTAGATCTTTTGTTTTCCATGTCAATGATTTGGTGGAAGTGCATAAGGTTAGTGGTGCGACGGGGAACAAGAGATTGATTATTCATGGCATTGTCATCATTACTTGTTGGAGGATTTGGCGGGCTAGGAATGAAAAGATTTTTTCAGGCAAGAACACTAAGGTGGTAGAAATGGTTGCGGATATAAAATCTTTGGGTTTTCTTTGGTACAAAAAGAGATCTAAGTTTGGGGTAGTGGATTGGAAAAGATGGTGTTTATTTGATGTAACGTGATTGTTGTTTTTGGTTTTTGGATTTCAGCGTCTTTCTCCGTCTTGGTGATAGTCGTTGTTTGTGTTTGTTTTTAATGAAAGTCAATTTTCAAAAAAAAAACCTAATATACCAGGAAGGAGCCCATATTGACAAAACTAAACAAAAACACAAATCACAAATTTATTACTTACCTTCCACTCTCTCTCTCTCTCTCTCTCTCTCTCTCAGCCCTCCACTGGAACATTATGCCTATGCCTCAACCCTAAATCAGCATCACCAACATTATCTCTCAGGAAGGAGCCCATATTCACAACAGGACCCGCTTGAGGGATCTCTTGTTCATCTTCCCCAAAGTTATGAAGTTTCCTACCAATCAAATACCGGTCATCTCTTATTGAGTTGTGAAGGTTAGTGAACCACACATGAAACCTCTTAGCACAAAAGCATAACAAACTGAAACCAAGGCACCCTAGCCATGAGAACCGGTAAACAGCCGAATTAACCACTAGCGGGTACCCAAATACTGGAAATACCCCTCTAGCTAACACGTAAGGGATACACAAAGCAGTTAGAAGCTTCATGACGATGGGGACTACAATCTCACGTAACACCCAAAACCCTTGCAGTCTTGAGAACCCGTTGTCTCTCACCCGCTCAAATTTTACCCGCCAGGTGTCGTCCGCTAGAGGCAACACATGATCCATCATTACCTGTTCGGGAGAAGGAGATGAGAGAACTATATTATGCAAACACCTTTTATGCAAAATTTTATTTCTTATACATATAATCATTGTGTAAGATATGAGACCTTTATTATAACAATAATATATAAATATATTTTATTAAAACAGCGGCAATCATCATAAAAAAACAATATACTTTCTACTTTTCTCACAAATGTCGTTTAACAAATTTTTTCACATTAAAGTTCCTCTACGTGTTAAAAAATAGTGAATTTTTTAAAACATTCCGAACCAATATTTCTTGTTGGTTTTCTAGCGCGTTCTTTATTTTTTTTCTTACGTGGCTTATGTTCCTTTTTATCCTGGTTGTTTTCAAAACAATTTGGATGTCCCGGTTCCAAGCTGTTTTAAAAACAATTTCACAATTGTGTTCATATTTAACATGTAGATGAACTTTAATACGTTGGTTCTTCATGATAATTGCCCATAAGAAAACTTAGGAAGTTGTATACATTAAGCATACACTTTTAGCGACTTTCGAACTAAACCCATATTGCTCGTATGAATATAATAGTACTTAGACGATATAAAATATAACTACATAATGAATAATACTACCATTATCATTATAGATAGTTTTTATAAAAAAGAAAATATATTATTATTAATTAATGAAGAATAAACGAGCCGAGGTCAAGCTTGTTGATTAACTCGCAGCCCGAAATCAAGATTTAAACATACAGCTCGAGACGAGCCTAGCTTTAGTCAGACACTCGGGATCGAGCTCAGGCTCGGGTAAACATAATTCAGTTAGAAGACAAATAATCTTTTGGAACTGATAATGCATATACCAAAAATAATAACTTGTGTATTGTGTGCATTGATATTGATGAAATCCATGTTGCTAAGTTAATAAAACCATGTTAACTCACCAGTCGAGTCCATATCTTCAGAAAGATAAGTCCAAGAGCCCAATCCTGATACAAGAGAAAAACTGGGCTTTCATCCACCGGCACCCGCATTGGTACAATCACCAAAAGCTCAAACAGTAGACCAATCATCACTGGGATTATAAAAATCTGCAAAAAGCATAACATTAATTATTACACATAGTTAAGCATGAGAAAAAGAGACAACGGCAAATGTGGCTTACCCAAATAGACAATAATAACGAACTTTTAACAACAATGGAACACCAGTTCATGATATGACGTAATAAAACGGTTGCTCTTGTTGTTTTAATTTGTTCAACTGAATATCTTACACCTGCTAGTATAGTCCAGATGACATAACTTCCAATAAAGAAAGCGTACATGTCTACAAAATTGTTAAATAAATGTTGTGTCAGCATATGTTTCTCAAACATGAAACAGGGAGTAAACAGCACAAATCCAAGTTAAACACTTTTTAAATAAATGTTGTTAAATAAACGTACCGTTGCATTTTATGCCATGTGTTATTGGAAGAAGAGGAACTGAGTTAAACAACACTCGTCCAAGGAAAACGGGCCCCACAATTACAGCAGAATTGAAAATTAGCAGTGTCATCCAAGCCACCAGCAAAAGCAACACAATACACAGCACAAATCCATATCTCCTAATAATTAAAAAAAAATCACATAAACTATGATAATTTGAAAAATAATTTAATTATATAATGCAATAACTTACTCTGAATCAGATCGTTCATCACCATCGGCTTCTTCTGCAATATTAGCATCAGTTGCTGCCAGCCTGGCTCTGTTTACATCTTCTGGAGCTAAATATCCAACCACGGGTCTATCTTGACCACCCGGTTGACCATTTTGTTGACCATTATCATATTCGGGATTAGGTAATAGGAAATCGGTTAAACCAAGAGCCCAGCCAGCTGCAGTGAACCAGTAGCGAAGAACTGACTTGATTGTTGACTTTAGCTTAAAGTGCTCGATAGCAAACGGGATGCATATTTGAAAGAGGAGCATGTTAGCAGGGATCTCGGTAAATGGATCAGATACCCTGCAAAGACAGGGTGAGACTCGTGATTGTGAGTAAAAATATTAACACAATTAGGCCTGTAAATGAACCAAGCGTTCAGTGAACCATTTATCGGAAAGTTCGTTTGTCTAATTTACGAACAAACATGAATAAAACTTTGTTCATCTAATTAAACTAAAGAGCATAAGCACAGCCTCATTCGCTCATCTAAATTTGTTTATGTTCGTTAGTTAACGTTTGCCAAAGTTCGTTTGCTTACGTTCTTTAATATATTCATATAAAACTTTTCGACCCATGATAACTTGGTCTAGTTTAATAATCCTTTAGGCCCAACACATTGTGTTTGTTCATCTAAGATCAGTTATGTTAGTTCGTGAAGCATTCGCTTATACTGTTCATGAACGAGCCTAAACATACACAAACAGGCTGATTTTATTAACGAACGACACACAAGCAAGAAACCCCTGTTTGTATAATTGTTCGTGTTCAAAAGTTTGTTAGGTTAGAGTTGAATAAACGAACATAAATGAACATGTTCATTTTCTTAACGAACAAACATGAACAAGAAAACCCTGTTCGTTTTCGATCATTTGTTCGATTAAAGTTAAACGAACAAACATAAACATGCTATCTTCATGTTCGCTTGATTTGTTTACAAGCCTATATGCAATAGAACTTTAAAATAAATAAAATGCTTACGTTATATCAAGAGGGAAAACAGACGGAGTCATTCGCATGGCAAGCTTAACAGGCAAAAACACAAGCATTACAATTAAGCTTCCATAAACAGTAACCGATAATAAAACTCTACGCGCATGTTTATGCACAGGATCATCAATTAGATCCCGGAACGGATTGTAATTCGGATCAGCTGGATCTCTTAGAAAATAAAGAACTCCATTACGCAATACCTGCAAATTATAAGAAACAACTTATCAAACAGAATTCGAGATTGAAACGTTAAACATGATTTATCGAAAGGCTAGGTTGGAAGACTATACCCCACGCAAGAGACTAACAAATACGGATATTTGCAACATGTAGACAATACCGACAACCCAATGAATCAATGAGCTTGCTAATGGAGATGATGAGAAAAAATCAACTCTTTGAGACATAGATTTGCCAAACATCCTTAAAGTACAAATATCTAACCACCATCCACACATGAGCGGGAAAACCCCGAGCTCAATAACTAACAGGAATGCGACCTTAATCATAGTCATTAAATGTTTCATAGCCGCAACAAACTGTCTGAACAGAGAAGGAATTGTCCCGGCTACAGAAACAATACCATAAAACCGTCCCATGGTCAAACTCAACGGCTCTCCTTTCGTGTACCTAATTACCACAATAGCTCCCAAGTAGAAAGCAACAAGTGAAAAAATGAAAATGTATCCAACAGCAAGAGTTGTAACATCTGACAACCGTGATGCTCCTGTTGCAACCGCGTTTATAACATCTGATGAAACGGGAATAGTAACATTGTTTGATGAGTCCGCAAGTCCAGTAGAATTTGCATTTAATATTTCTGCCACATGGCCTATCACATTGTTATCTGAGTTGGTGTCAGTTGTCAGATTTGTGACCGCGGTCAGCGAGTTCTTTAATGTAATGTTAGCTAAAGCAAGCGCATGTTCACTGAATGGAACACCGGTTGTTAACACAGGGATGGCTGCGGATGATAAAATCCATGATAAGTGGTATAGTATAAATCGTCCTAGGTGGAATGGTACGAGGATTACAACCCCAAGAAATATCATGTTGCTTGCAAGAACCTGTAGATGAAAAGGTGTATATAATCAGCATGCATGGCTTGAAATGAAATCATAAGTGACCAAAAAAAAAGGATAAATTACAGTTTTCATCCTTTATGTTTAAAATTACCATACAGATCGTGTCTTTTAACTTCAATTAAATACAAAAACCTTCCTGACGTTCATATGTTGTCACACTAATTAACTATCAACTAATTTATCTTACAAAAATATAATCTCTTTCATAACTTATTTATTTTCGTTTGTTTAATTGAATTATTTATTTGTCTCATTTACTAATCTTATGTATATCATGAAAATATAACTTATTTCATAACTTATCCATTTCCGTTTGTTTAATTGAGTTATTTTTTTTTCTCATTTACTATTATTATTGTACTTCAAAAATATTAATTGGTTATTTTAGGGGTTTAAACGAGCTAAGCCACTCGTGAGCTACACGAGATGAGAAAAATAACATTTTGTTATTTAGTAGTAAGGAAAAAAAAGTGACAACATATGAATATCAGACATTTTCTGTATTTATTGAAGTTCAAAATACACGAGCTGTAACTCACCCTACACATAAAGGAACCCAAAAATTTACTCACAGTGAATGCATTTTCAACCAAATGAAAAACAGGGCCTTGCATGCCAACTAGCTCATCGAAAGGAACATCCTCCGCACCATCTCCATCATCCAAACCATCAAACATCTGCTCCACATGTGCCTCAAGACGAGCCGCTTGCATCTCCCATCTGGCTGCAACATTTTCTGCATTTCTTCTAATCATCTGACCTGCACCACCAATCCCTTGGGCCCCACCAGCATCTTCATCATTCCTGTTGGCTTGAACAGGTTGCCTTCTGGCAACACGAGCACCATTTCTATCTCCTTCGGCTTCTCTTTCACCCTCAATTTCTCTCAAATGTCTAAAATAGTCCCTTAAAGATGTGGCCCCAAGAAAAATGAACACTATACTGGCAGAGAGTAAGAACCCGTGAAGGCAGTCGGTTAAAATAACAGTAGTGGAAATATGGCTCAAGAACAATCCCTGGGCTTCACTGTAATTCCTAACGAACGAGAAACGCCATATCCAAAAGGTTATAAATGGTATAATTAAAAGCCATACAGAAAGCACAAAACTGAGTCGTAGAAAGAATTGCAGCACGTGATATGCTTTCATTGCCATCCCGACTACAAATTCTTGAAAAGGAAGCCTTGCAGGTGCGTTTTCGGCATACACGGGTGAGAATGAAAATGGGTGCTTGCACACCTGAAATGTAAGTTCACAAACAAATGTGAAGACAACATTCTCGACTAGCAATCTTCTATATAGACTGTGTTTATAACTTATTAGCTAAAAGCTAGAGATGTCAATGGTCCTATTCATAGTATCCACAATATATCACCAATCAAAATATTGTGTTTACTGATGTAGGAAAACAAACCAATTTTGAAGAAAGTTGTTCCTAGCAAGTAGAGTGTAGGACTAAAAAGTACAACTTGCCTCTGATTCTTGACCATAAGACAACAATATCATAACAAGTAACAAAAATAACACAAAAGAATCCTGTACAATTGATATACAGAAAAGAAAAGCATATATAACAGCCTAAATATGTCAAATGACAGGACTTATATCAAGTCTGCAAACTTCCTAGCTACATCCCACATTCTACTTGTTTCCAAATATAAAACGAATGCCGAAACACCACCTAAACCAAATCTATAGTTCACCATGACAATAAAAACATCAGGAAGATGTAACAAAAAGTTTATGTGCACTTCTATTCCAGGCATAGAGCCATAAAAGTCATCTTACATCAATTTGTTAGTGGGTTCCCAGCCATTAATATCTTCACCCACACAACATAAATGATCTAACAATAACCATAGTTACCAGAGGCGCTAGGCACACAGGCCTCGCCTGCGGCTTAGGCGAAAGGCGCACTTAAATAAAAAAATAATAAAATATATATTATGTATTAGAAAAATAATACTATTCTTCATATAAAATAAACAAAAGCAATTGTATAACATTTAATATCATGATCATCTGATTAGTATGCAAAGTTCTAAAAGAGTCAAGATTCAAATGTAATTCCAAAACTTGAATAACAAAATGTTCAAATAGTAATAAATAGTAAAGGTTCAAATGATCATTGTTTGTGATCCGTAATCAATATTAATAGAGGTGTCGTCAACTTCAAGAAGCAAGGGCCTAGGAACTAGAAGCGCATATATTGGGCTTCGCCTGAAAAACGAGCCTAGGCGCAAGAAGCGAGGTCTTTCTAATAACAACGTAACAGCCTAAATAAGGCAAATGACAGGACTTATGTTAGGCCTATAGAATTCCTAGTAAGTGTGAGCATTAAGCGAACTATTAACCGAACTGAAGCGAAAATCGACGTAATCGAACCAAAATTGACCGATAACCGAACTAACAGAAAAGCGTTTATCAGGTCTGTAAAATTCCTAGCTACATCCGACACACTACGTGTTTCCAAATATGAAATGAATGTTGAAACACCAACTAAATCAAAGCTATAGTTCACCGTGACAATAAAAGCAACGGGAAGACGTAACAAAAAGTACGTGCACTTTTACTCCAGGCATAGAGCCTCAAAAGTCAATCTTACGTCAATTTGTTGGTGGCTGGTGAAATTAATGTAGCAGCCATTAATGTCTTCACCTTCACCCACACAACACAAATATAAATGAACCAACAATAACAACTTTTCTAATTAATATTATCAGCACTTCACCAAGTCTTCTGCAAAATCAACTAGCAAACCCTAACACTTCTTTCAAAACCAGAGATAAGCTGCCAGTTTTCCATGACTCACAAGATATGCTTAAAATAGCTAGTAACAACAATCACGCTATGCAATTAATGTGGTAGATAATCGGAAATCGGCCAAGGACCGAGAATTGAGATATAGGTTATCACGGTGGGATATCAGTAACTTAATAACATGCAAAACTTATATATGTATATATAGCTATTCAGTATACTCTCCTACCATTAACAAATTAAGCAGTTGCAAGTTGCAAACCACTAACAATTGTACCAAGTAGGAATTGACTAAGACTTAAAAACAGTAATAGCAGCAATAAGAAGAAAGGTACTGATATCGGGACAATCGGTGATGTTTCAGTCAAATCTATGTCAATATTATCGGATATTCAGACCTATATTTCACATAGGGACCGATATTAACTTGATAGCAGCCATAATGACATGTAAACTAAAACAAGCAGGTAAAGATACAAATAATAAGAAACCGAAAGTGGAAGGAATAATAAAAGAATAAGCGTACCTCGCACTGACGGGCGTTGCTGTGATTAAGCCACTGAAGAAGACAATCCTGATGCACAAACTTAATACTCCCGCTGCAAGCACAGGGATAGCGAAGCGGATTATCATCATCTCCGGTGTTCCGACAGATCCGACAGACATCATCATCCTCATCCTCATCATCATCAACATAATACCTAACATTCACGTTTCCAAACGGCAGAGGTGGTGGCTGTCCAATTCCGTCGTGTGTATCCATGGATGGATGGATGGATTGAGAGAGAGTATGTATGGTATGGTATGGTATGGTATGATGAATGATGGTGTTAGGGTTTCCGTGCCCTAATTATTATTAATATTAGTCTTAAAATTTGGGGATTTTGAATGAATCCGGTTTTCGGTTGAGTTGGGATTTGAATGAATTTATTGGGAGGTAAGGTTGGTTGTGGGAATAGAGTGAGAGATCGTACGCCAAAGCGTCTGCAGGTTGGGAGGGACTATTAATGAGAATCAACCTTATCTTTTTCTTTATTTACCACTTTCTTCAATTGGGTCACTTGTTTTGACCGTTTTATAATAATAATAATAATAATATGACTTGATGGTAGATCAGGTGCAATACTCTTAAGTATCACCCGTTGGTCAGAGGAAAATCCCTCATATGTCACCCGCGGGACATATGGATCACCCGCATAACTAACCATACGCGGAAGTATCCAGGCACCCTCAAAAGTCATCCGCAGGGTAACATATTCACCCGCTAGGATGACCGGAAGGCAATGTCACAAGATAGTTGTAATTAACTAATTACCTTCTAGAAGATTTACCAACATCGTTACTTGAAGAATACGCGACCCGTCAACCAATGAATTAAGGATAGCTGGCCAGGTTGTTATAACCGTGCACATGGCTAGGGATTAACTCGTCCTATCATAGGGCGACACGTGTCCATGTTGTTATACCCATGCACATGGTACGTATAGCTCAACCTATCACGTAAGAACACGTGTCCAGACGGTTACGAGAGATCTTCTAGAATGGGAATGCTGGCCCAATCACATTCACACGTCCTTCGGCTATAAATACTCTCTCAACCTGCATGAGGTATCCATTCACTCCTCACTATCTACTAAAATTACTTAAGTACTTTCTCTCCATCATAACTGTACTTATTCTCACGCCGGAGGTTGGTTACGGGAAGACCTCCCATCTTGTCCTTCCCGTAACGAGCTCACGGTGCTTGTTTTCAGGTTTCTGTCATTGGACTTCCGGAGGTTGTGCTCATATCGTAGTTGGTTGTTGCCTGTATCCTACCTTATGGATTCAGGACCCGTTAAGGGGATCAGATTGGTGTTTCTTCACCGAGCCTGAGCACAACTAGGCTCGATCTCGGCTTATTAAACTTATACAGAGTTTAAGTTCAAGCTCGACTCATTTTGATCTCTATTTCTAAAACTCGAGTTTGGATCAAGCTCAGCTTGATTACTATTTCTTAATTAACCTTTGATTACTATTTCTTAATTAACCTTTATATGTTTATAAGTATTTTTATATTTTCAAATATAATTTTATGTATAACATAATATATATTATTTAGTTGCATTAGTTAATATATGTAAATATATATTATAAAAGTTATATTAATTATAGGTTGTTTAGGCTCGTGAACTGGCTCGAGTTCGATAATGAAGCTCAGTCTCGTTTAATAAACAAGCTTACTTGGGCCCCGGCCTGTTTAGCTCGTGAACCGGCTCGGGCTCGATAAGTGAAACTCGGGGTCGAACTCGTTTATTAAACAAGCTTACTTGGGCCCCGGCTCGTTTAAGCTCGGCTTGATCACCTTTTTCACGAGCCAATCTCGAGTAGCTCACGAGCATCTCAACTCATTTACACCCCTAGCTACATGTTTTGTTTTTGGTATGTCTATTAGGTTTCCTATTATTCAATAAATTTAAGCATATGTAGGAGGTTTATAATTCAGCTAACACGTATGTGAAAACTGAGATTGTTGATATAGCCAACTTTGTGTAAGGCTTCGATGTCAGATGGAAGTGCACCGGGCGTTCCCAAACTTATATCCAAGTTACAACTTGTAAAAAAATATGGACGAAGGTGGCTAGAAGGAAGAGAGAGATTCATGAACACCCTTTGATGCCCAAGTTAGTGATTCAAACAAGATAGCATGTATGTAAATATTTGCATTTTGGGGGTGTTTGAGATTGCTTATATTCATCAACTTATAACTTATTAACTTTTTAAAAAGTAATAAAGTGTTTGGGATTGCTTTTGGTGTGAGAGGGAAAAGTTAATAAAGTACACTTAATAACTTACACTTATGTAACTTGTTAACTTAATGAAAAGTTATAAGGAATTAAGGAGGTAAAATAAGGAATCCCAAACACCCACTGTATGTAAGGATGTAGATATATATAAAGAGTAAACTGCGGTTTTCGTCCCTGTGGTTTGTCCAATTTGCGATTTTAATCCAATAGTTTCTGATTGTCTTTTTTCGTCCCTGTGGTTTCATTTTTCTTTCAATTATATCCTAACCAACTAACCCCGTTAAATCTACCTAGTTATGTTAATCATCTTGAGGGGCAGTTTTGTAATTGTACTCCCAAAAGAAACCCCAACCAACCCTAAATCCTTAATCCCAGACCCCTTTTTCATTTCTTTTGTTTCCTGTATCATCTTCTTTATCCCAAGATAAACAACATTTGAGTAGATAATGTCGAGCTTCTCTAACACACAATCACTTCGTCGCCGAGCCAACAATCGAAGGGTGTATTGCTCATGTGGTTCAGTTACAACCATTCACACGTCTTGGACCGATGCCAATCCTGGTAGAAGATTTTATTGTTGCACAAGTGTAAGTTTTTTGATATTGAAACTATATTTTGTTTATTTTGACCTAATTACTTAAAAATCTTACCAGGCATCAAGATGTGGTTTTGTTGATTGGGTTGATTCCCCATTGTGCCAAAGAGCTCAAGAAATCATTCCTGGTCTATTAATATCCGCGAATAATCACGAAGCCATGGCAAAAGCTAAAGGAATTTAAAACAAAAGGCTGAAGATTTATTCAGGTTTAAGTTGGATGTTTTTTGTGTTGTATTTGATTTTTAAATGACCTAAAACTTCTAAAGGTCATTGGCTTTATGTTTTTCATGTTGTACTCTTAACTATGGGATATAATTAAATGCACTATGTTGCAAATTTTGTTGATGACACTATTAATGAAATTTCTTATTTTGGCTACCATTCGACAAGTTTGGTTTATTACCTTATGCATTATAACAATAGGTTATAGATGAAACATTGACTTTGTCAAAACTGAGTTGGTCAAAGACCACCATTTTTGTCAGGTACCGACACTAGAATGCATAATTCAATGGCTTCTCGCAACTAATTTAGGATATAGAAAGTTTACTTAATATTTTATGTACCAGCTCTTCGTTTTTTAAGCAAATAATAGAGATCGTTTAACACCTTATCTTCTTAATTAAAGATGTTTACTGAAAAAGTTTACCTAATAATTTACTGTTAGCATCATATCACATGGATACTAAAACATGCAACATGTCAAAATCTGGATTTTAAAAAGACAATTACCTGAAAACTCATATTTGTCTATAAAGTTAAACATACCAGTAAATAACAACCATATAATCACAAACATACTAAAACATCCATACTTTAACCATAAAATAACATCCATTACATAAAAACTAGCATGCAACATCTAGAGTCAAAGCCTTGATATACAAATCAAGAACACGCCAAAACATAAATACTAGATTATGTTTGGGAAAGTATTGCAAGTTTGACTAAAAAGTCAAACATGCCAAAACATGGTAATCATCAAACATATTAACAGTTTCAAAAGACAATCAACACAAACACCATTCAATCAAAGACCTTTGGTGGTGCCTTTCTTTTTCAAACCTCCCACCTGTGACACTTTTTCTTTCCCTTTGGTGCTGCCCTTCTTTTTTGAACCTTCCACTCGTGACACTTTTTTTTCCTTTGGCCGTGCCCTTTTTCTTTTCAGGTTGTGATGAAAACTTTGGCGCGGTACAAGACCTTATATTATGCCCCTGTGTTTTGCAATTCCTGCACGTGACAGTGTTACTAGACCTTGGCATTTTCCCTTCCCTAGCAAGTTCACTCAACTCCTCAGCACTTTTCTTTCTTTTCTTCTTTGGCCTTCCAATTTGTTTGTGGTGCTTTGGAGGCTTAAGAGTTGTTGGGCATTCTGAAGGCGTCCACATTTGAACTCCGTTGATTGGGTCAATGGTATGACCATACACCTTCTTCCATGTATCAAGCAAGTATACTTTAGAGATCCAAGCCTCTGGAATGTCAACATCCATGCCATTTTGGGCCATATTATAATTGACTGCCACTGCATGCTTGCATGGCATGGCAATCAACTCCCACATTCTGCATGAGCAAGTCTTCTTGTCAACATCAACTATGCATTGATCTTGTGAAAGCCCACTTACTTGGTACTTGTTCATCCCATTCCATATGACTTTGTACAATAATGCATCTTTTTTAATTCCTTCAAACAGTATTGTTGCTTTCGGAGTCAGAGGACCGTCACACTTGGAAATGCTTTTACGAACTAATACAATTCTCTTCGTCAAATATTCCCTGATAAATTCCAAGTAGGTTATAATGGGCTTGTCTCTTCCGCCAACCAGTTGTCTATTGAACACCTCACATAGATTATTTAAGAGAACATCACTTGTTGATCTTCTTGCAAAGACACAATAGCTAACATAATTAGGGGTGTGTTTTTCAATATAAGTTTAGAAATTACCAGAATCGTACCATTGAACACGTAATTTATTTAATTTTAAAGAATCGTACCACTGAAGTATGCTTTAGACCAGTGTTTTGGGTGGATTTCAGGTAGCCAATCATGTAAAGCCTGATCTTGGACCCTCACTTATGTCATTGCCTTCTCAAAATGTGGAATAGTAGTTGTTGTAGCACACTTCCAAAGTAGATCTTTAAACACATGACCCCTCCACTTTGACTTCATATTCTCATGAATGTGTCTCAAGCAAAATCCAAGTAAACACAATAAGTGATCACAAAAATAGTAAACACAATAAGTGAACAGTTAAAACTTGGATGTACCTTTTGTCGATCACTAATGAAAGTGAAATTGGAATTTGCATATAGATCAAGATCACGACCTAGGCACTCCAAGAACCAAGTCCACAATTCAGTTGTTTCAACTTCGACTAAAGCATATGCCACAGGATATATGCAATTATTTGAGTCTACTCCCACTGCAGTTAGAATCTGTCCAGGAAAAGGCCCCTTCATGAAGCAGCCATCCAATCCCAATAGGTCCCTACCACAAGCTTTAAACCCTTCCCTCAATGGAGCTAAACAAATGTAGACCCTCTTGAACTGCCTTGTTAAACTTGATGGGTTAAACTCTTTCTCTACCTCAATCTCCATAGAGGTTCTCGGATTAGCTCTAACAAGCTCCTTACAATAGTCCCTTAGAAGTGCATACTGAGTAGTGAAATTACCATCAATCTTCTGCCTAGCCATGGCCCTCGCCCGAAAAACTTTAGTCTCTGATAGTTTTATTTGATATTTCCTCTAGAATTGATCTTGTAGTGCTTTAACTGGTATGTTGTAGTTCGATGCAACAATTTGTTCAACTTCTTTAGCAATCCAGCTCACAGCACACAACTTGACATTTCTTGTATTAAGACATGTATGCTCATTAGTAAAGGTCTTCACAACCCAAGAGGATAATTTATTGTGGTTGGAGATATGTAAGACAAAAGGACAAGTGGGAATCGGATTCTATTCCATTGGTTCTTTCATTGCCTTTTTTGACTCATCCACCTTTTATGACCCACCAACTTTACCCTTCACAACTACCTCTTTGAACCCACTAACTAAAGCTTTTGACCCACCAACAGCATGTGTAACTCCAGCACATAACACCCTTACTCTTTCTTTATCATTCTTTTTAAAGTACAATTACCTTCTACTTTCAATGCAAAACTTCTTCACTAGATCCCTAACTTCATACCTATTTGAAAATTGTTGTCCAACATAAAAAGGTGCAGATACTGGATCTTTGCCATTTCTATTCTTCTTCCTAGCCTTTTTCACTGCCTTGCTTAAAGGTGTTTCATTTTCATTCATGCTATCAACATCATCTAAGTCAACTTCAAAATCACTTATATCATCTTCACTAGCGAAGTGTTGATGTTCTTCATTAACAAGTATATCACCACGGATCTAAATTCATTCATGTCTACTTCTAAATCATCACAGTTATTATCACCATCAACAAAGAAATCAGAATCCTCAGAATCATCTTCATCGCTACTCTCACCATCCCCATCGTTATCTTCGTCACCACTCTCACCATCCCTAGTGTTATCTTCGTCACCACCCTCACCATCCCCACTGTCATCCTCATCAATGTGATCCTTAGTCCTAACCTCATTATCTACTTGGCTTACTTTACTTTCATTGATAGTTTCTGTAGTGCCTATTTCCTAACATCCAAGCTCAGTGTATATCTCAATAACCTTAAACTCCTCAACATACTTAAACAAATCGTCAAGATCAGTGTCATTTGTTAAAGCCCTTAAACCATTATCAAAATCACTATTAGGAACCTTAAAATAGTAATACATTATTTCATCTCCTACATGAAGATCTAAGCAATATGTCATAGATTTTAGTTCGTGGAACCCAAACTCGAAAGAGTCAACCATATCATAAAAACCCTACCTTTCCATTAACATAGGTTCTACCTGGAGGCTTTGTGGATCTACCACCATAGTTAAACTTCATGGAGAAAACCTTTGGGTGACCCCCTGTTTAATAAACAATATAAATAAAGATTTAATAACTATTGTTGATTCAGACAATTATGGAAAAAATTTAAAGAAACCGATAACAGAGATCGGTACTTACGATATTCTTCATCGGGGTCGAACTTTTCATGTGGAGATCAAAGTCACCAGAGACTAAGAGCCATGATCAAATATTAGTGATGAATCGTAGTTGTTTGTTCGTCTAGAGTTTGGAATTGTGGTTCATTGTTCTCCTAGGGTTAGGAATCGTGGTGTTGAACAAAACAATTGAAAAAGACAACTGGATGGTTTTTTAATTGGGATTTAGGGTTGGTTGGGGTTTCTTTTGGGAGTACAATTACAAAAGTGCCCCCCAAGATGATGGACATAACTAGGTAGATTTAACGGGGTTAGTTGGTTAGGATATAACTGAAAGGAAAAGGAAACCACAAGGACGAAAAAAGACAATAAGAAACTATTGGACTAAAATCGCAATTTTGGACAAACCACAGGGACGAAAACCGCAGTTTACTCATATATAAATGATGGAATGTGAGAGAAGGGTTGGTATATGAGAAGCTGTCTTTATAGTAGAAATAATAAGGGAGATGTTGTGTTTGAAAGTTGGAAGGGGGTAAAATGTGTAGGAAAATATGATGAACGGATACTTGGTGATTTTATTAAATGTGACTCTTCAAGTGGTGAATTGAAGACTAAACTCTTAGGTAGCGTTTGGTATGCATGAATGAAAGGTGGAATAGAATGGACCATTATGATGGAATGAAAAAAAAGTGTGTTTGGTTCGTCAATGGAATGGAATCTCCCATTACCATGCTCATTTCATTCCCTCCAAAACACCCCAAATTCATTCCATCTACCCCCTTGTTTTTTTTTATTCCATCCATCTTTCACACTATATCACCTCCACCAACCTCCCACCACTACTACCAATTGCCCTCTCACCACCACCACCCACCACCCGCCTTTGCCGGCCGCCACCACCCACCACCGTTGCCCGCCGCCACCACCACCGCCGCCCCCCGCCACCACCGCCCCGCCTTCATCGCCAACAATACCAACATCCGCCGCCCGCCGCCACCACCGTCGCCACCAACACCCGCCTTCGCCGCCCGGCGCCACCAACATCCGCCTTCGCTTCTTGCTGCCACCACTCCGCCTCCGTTGCTGCCACCACCACCTACCATCGCCGCCCACCACCAACCATCGCTCCCAGCCATCACCACCATCACCCGCCGCTTACAACCGCCACCACCTGCCACCCACCACCAC
>NW_027506218.1:0-71706 GCF_021521415.1 Bidens hawaiensis | reverse complement strand
ATCTGGTCGATGGCCTGTTTGTTTTGACTGGATTGTGCTTCAAAGAAAGTTTGTACTTGTAACCATACGCTCAGTCCATGATGTGGACATCTTCTTAGAAGACTTTTGTATCTTTCCCATGCTGCGTGTAACGATTCGTCATCATCGGTCCGGAATCCGGTAATGATGGCTCGGTATTTTGGCAGTTTTATCCGGCGGA
Organism: Bidens hawaiensis; assembly: GCF_021521415.1. Classification (NCBI taxonomy): domain Eukaryota; kingdom Viridiplantae; phylum Streptophyta; class Magnoliopsida; order Asterales; family Asteraceae; genus Bidens; species Bidens hawaiensis. Next base: position 71,507 of record NW_027506218.1, on the reverse strand, counting down.
AAATATTTGAGGAGAAACTGTTCAACCATCTGGTCCCAAGTGGTAATGGAACCAGAAGAAAGAGATTCTATCCATTCTAGGGTTTGGCCCCTCAGAGAGAAAGGAAAGAGTTTGATTTTGATTTGATCTTCTGAACAGTTTTGGATTTTAAAGGTTCCGCAGATTCGTAGAAATCGAGATATGTGAGAAAGAGGGTCTTCGTCGAGGAGACCATGAAATTGAACTGAATTTTCCACCATATGAATAGTGGTAGATTTGATTTCGAAGTTTTCGGTAATTTCGGGTGGAGCCACTCCATTGCCATAGCCCTCGAGAGTTGGCTTGGCATACTGGCTCATGTTTGGCTCATTGTTCTAGGCCGCCATCATTTCTTCGGTTTGATTTTCTCCTGATGTGGTGGCGTCTACTGATTCGTCTTTGATTGCTTCTGCGATTTCGGTTGTCCGTTTACGAGTTCGTCGACGAAAGAGTCGTTCCGGTTCAGAAATTGGAGAAACAAGCGCAGGCTCAAAAGTAGAGGACATACATGGGACTAAATCCAAATTTAAACACTAAAGTAAAAGTCAGTTAAAGTTAGTCTAAGTTAAACTATAAATTAGGCTAAGCTATTCTAAACTACCTAAGGTTCAAGTTAATTAAGCTAAGTAAGGTAAGGTGAATAAAGGTAAAAAGTATGCTAGCCGTAAAATTATATATATATATATATTTTTAAAAATAAAAAATAAAATAGATTTTAAAAATTTGTATGATTAATGATTAAATTAAAACTTGGATTGTTCTTAGAAACGTACTGTGTCCCCGGCAACGGCGCCAAAAACTTGATGTGTGATGCGCGTGCGATTAAATAAGAAAGGATAAAATGATTTGCTTTTGCACAAGATCGTGTTTTAAATTTATAAAAGTGATTTCTACAAAGACTAAACACACACAAAATAGGCAAGTGTACATATCGTATATGTAGAATAGTATTGGTAAGAACCAAGTATCGATCCGTGGACACAAATGTTTCTAATAATAAATCGTTGTTTTACTTTAATCGGAGGTTTTAATCATTTTGGGGTTAATTTTCTTCAAACTTCTTATAAAATATAAATACTTATATATAATATATAGGTGACCAAGATAAGAGATTCTAAACGAGTTTTTCAATTATGCGAGGTTACCATCTAAGATCAAGAATCCACTCCATTTTAACATTGATAATTAATATTTGGACATGTGATAAACTTGCCATAGCAATATATGATAGATGGCTCCTTAAACCTTAAGTGAGCATCTTTGGCACTAAGGAGATAGCATGCGTATTTTAAAGTCCACCATTTCCTAATGTCATACCATCTCAATGATGTCAATTAATTTGGCAAGTAGTTTCGTAAAGTATAAAAATTAGGATTGACTTCGATTTCTCAAATACCAATTCTAACAACTTCGGGTGATTGTAGTTCATCACACAACCTCCCCTTGGTTGATTTATGTAGGTTATAATTACACATTCCGTTAACATATGATTGAAGATTGGAATGAAGGATCTTGAGGATGGTGGAAGCCTAACAAGATGCTTGCATATGAGATGAAGTCACCAATTATTTTAGAGAGTTAGAAACAGTGGGTTAAACTCTTCTGGACTCCTCATCTGTTCTATGAACGACCTCTTTATATTGTAAAAAAGGGAGACACGCTCATGTTTGTAGAGAGACATGGTCATGCTCAAGAAAAAAAATCTAGATCTAAGCATCTGATTGGTCTTTTGTCTCCTCGGTACTGTAATATCTCATGTTCAAGGAGTATTATGCAACTGGCGTAATGCTGAATATGGAACACGACTTCTTTTAGAGAAAAGGGTAGTAGCTGGTTTGCCAAGAAAGTAATAACAGATCATGTCATTTGAAAGACATGATCATGCCTTCTCATATTTTTTCAATTTCCTTCACTAGCCCTCCCGAAATTCCATAATTCGCCAACAAACCCTGGAAATTCACAATTCAATATATAAGTATATATTTTCCATTAAATTCCCACCAAAAGTGTGTATAATGAGGTAACAAATGTGTATAAATTTGGGCACATTAGATGTCAAGGTTAATGTGTTCCGTCCACTGATGTTGAACTGGAATCCTAGAGATATATAGCACTAACGTTATCACAATACACAAGAGTGGCCCGAGATAGGGAATATGTAGTTCTAGAAGAAGATTATGAAGCCAACATATTTCAGCAAAAACGGTTGGTTACTCCTATGTTTTTGTACTTCAGTTTTTGATCTTGAGATTGTTTGTTGTCGTTTGAAAGACCATGAGATAAGATTGGGTCCATAGTAAATATAATACTCCGATGTTAAATGTCGGGTATCCAGGTAGCCCGCATAGTCGGCATCAGTGTATGCGAGGAGATATGGGTTAACCGATTTGCCAATTGTAAGACACAATCGTGTTGTACCTTTAAGGTAATGTATTATGTGTTTTTGAGCATCCCAATGCGTAGTCATTGGAGCATGGATATGCATGCATATTGTTGGACAGATAACTGATGTCGGGGCGTGTAAACGTGAGATACTGTAGGCCCCGGCCATGATCTTAAAAAGTGTAGGATTAGCAAAGGGCGTTCTGATGTAGCACTTAATCTACCATTGGCGTAGACGGGGGGTGGCAACGGGTTTGCATTTTGCATGTTGGCTCGTTTAATCTGCTTATCACTGTGTTATATTTTGCGATTCATTGTGTCTTTGTACCATTCATAGATTTAGGAGACTGTGTATGATAACTTAGCTCTCGATTTGATTATCCTTTTATAAATATTAGTTTTAACACATATTATTTGAATTCAAATTCTAATCAATAGCAAAATTCATGATTTTTAAAACCAGGCCACCCTCTGCTCCAACTTAGCATCTATTGAACCGTATGGGTTGATAAACCTGCGAGTTATGCTTGAGCAGCGCCAAACAAGTGAACCCGACACTACTTGAACCACTTGGAATCGCAACTGAAAATCCTTCTTTTTTAATGATCCTAAACATGAAATACTTACGTTTGTGCAAGAAGATATAATTAGTTTATATATATATATATATATATATATATATATATATATATATATATATATATATATATATCATTTTCTAACATGATTTTATTGGTACTTGTTTGTAATTATTTGTTGTTTTTCATAATTTTTTCAGCCTTATTTTTTAGTATATTCTAAATCCTATGTTTTTATTTACTTGGTTTTAGTCAATGTTTGAAACGGTACATGAGACTATTACCATACATATATACTTATGTTTAATTGCCAAAACCATTGAATTAAGTATACAATATGAGATTATGACAGCAGCAGTGGTCCGATATTGAAAACATTAAGTAAAAAGTCATACAATTTGTCTTCCACGTCTCTTTATAAATTAAGTATACCCAAATCATCTAAACACACATTTGGAGGAAATGAAGTGCAAAGAGCTTACTAATTTCTTGTTGGCTGTTCTCTTTGCACTTATCCTAATATCTTCTGCTGCGAGAACTCATCATGATACGACCACCCATACCCAAAGTCACGAGGCAAAAGGTACATGGCATCATATGTCATACGATCTTATTAATTAGTGACCGCAATATTTAATCGTTATATAATTTCTTGTGTACATCATGTCTTTACAGGCGATGCGGATGTTAAAACTGAAAAGCCAGGATACTCTACTACTAGTAGCAGTGGTGGGCTGCTGGAAATGCTGGCCACATGGTGGCCATCATAAGTAGAGTACTAACAAAAGGAGGACTCCATACGTTTGTACCGAATATGATATACAATAATCTACTTAATTTATCATGATTGTACTCCATACGTCTATGAATATTTAAAGAAAATTAATAATAAGGTTTGAATTTAGCGGGTGTTTGATTTGGACATTTGGTGATTGATATGTTTAATGTATTTGTGGTTTACAAACTACTAATTATATCTCTTGAATTTGATAGAAGCCTCATAAAGTTTCACTCTTTGGATATATCTGTCTTTGTTTCGGGATTTTTAAAGAGTGTGATTTAGATCTCATCAGTTGATGTACATTAATTCTTGAAGATCCGTCCGATCGGTAATTACCAACTCCGTGGTGAGAGATTAATCTATATTTCTATTTGTAGTAATTCATGTTCTTTGGAGAGTCATGTTTAATATATACACATGCGTTAAACATATACACATAGTCACATACAATCATACGTTAAACATATACGCATACAATCATATGTACATATATGAGAAATTTAAAACTGTTGGTTATTTATAAAATAATATATTTCTCTACTCACTGAATACCTCCAATATGATAGAAGAAATATGTTTTTAATATAACTAACCAGTCGATAAACTTTTAGACCGGGACAATTACAGACTAACAGCAGATAGACGGGCAACAAGTTGCGCCGCTACCCCCTTCTGAATAGCAAACCCTACCCTACTAAACACAACGTTCCCTTTAGCATGGGCGGAGTTACTGCTGACCACCTGCTGAACCCGCTTAAGGAACTGAACCGCGTCAGGGCCGAGAGTGCCAAAGGTGTCAAAAGCAAACGGTACGAACACGTGCTGATTCTCAAGGCAAGCTTTCTCGTGCTTAGCTACTTTACCCGCCTCTACCTTGTTTATCGCATGACCCACCACAAAACCCGTGGTCCCGTAGCCCAACGAGGGGGGACACACCTGTCAAATCAACGCACGCGTGCTTCCCTTTTCCCATCCAAAAACAAGAATGTCAGAGGGTCGAAGGGTTGATCTCCCATCTAAAGGGTCGGTTAAGAAGTTCACCGGGGCTTCCTTTTTTGCCGAGATCCTGGCCCGCTTAAGGACGTCGTAAAGCACATCTCGAACTAGATCATGTCGATATTTAAAGCCCGGTAATTCTTTGCAATGGACTGCATGCTCCCCAAAAGAATCCAAACAAGCCTTTCGGCATACGGGACACGGGTCATCCACCGGGAAAAGGGTGGTACCATCAACCGGTATTTGAGGATGGCCCGATATTCCACTGCCGACATACATTGCCCTAAACCTTCAATGGGAACAACTGACAGGAAATCCTGAGCGTGAGGGGCACGTAAACACTCAAACATGGCTCGCTGCCGTGGGGACAAAGCGAACTTCTCTTCAACTGTCTTGACGATTTCACCATATAAGGCATTCACCAAAATTTTCTAGGCTTTAGGAGGGGCGGTGTCTTTAAAGTAGAAACCGCCAAGATCAAGATCAGGAAGAGAACTATGCAGGGTATCCAACGCACCCCTATAATCAGAGTGAGATATTAACGGCTAACTATTGCATTCCATCCCCTTGTAACCATCACTAGCAATGGAATTTGGATATTTGCAGCACATTTAGGTCATTAGTGTTCGCAGTTGATCTAGTAGTGACTGTGATTGATAAGAGCATTCTATACTAACACTTAGGGTGAGCAACTTAAACCCCATAACCATTAACTGAATCATAACAAAACCGATTTAAACCGATAACTAACATAACTGGTGGGTTGGTTTAATGAATTTTCAAAACTGCCAAAAACGAGTCGTTTTGGTTAATAATAATTCCAAACCTGCCATAACCGACTCGACCCACTTATTTAACCGACATTACGTTTTAGTTTAACTTCCACAAACATATTGTCGTATTATACCATTTTGATGTGTTTTGGCTCAACGTTTGTTATCGAATTAACTTGAGCGTTATTGTCGGATACTTGGATTACATAATGTCGTTTTTTGATTATTTGGTATTAATATTATGGATTCTATATTTTGTTTGATTATCTCATGGTTTTTTGTAATATTTGGTATCAAACTTTTTAGGCTCAGTGATGTGTGCTGCGCGTGCGATTAAATAAGAAAGGATAAAATTATTTGCTTTTGCACAAGATCGTGTTTTAAATTTATAAAAGTGATTTCTACAAAGACTAAACACACACAAAATAGGCAAGTGTACCTATCGTATATGTAGAATAGTATTGGTAAGAACCAAGTATCGATCCGTGGACACAAATGTTTCTAATAATAAATCGTTGTTTTACTTTAATCGGAGGTTTTAATCATTTTGGGGTTAATTTTCTTCAAACTTCTTATAAAATATAAATACTTATATATAATATATAGGTGACCAAGATAAGAGATTCTAAACGAGTTTTTCAATTATGCGAAGGTTACCATCTAAGATCAAGAATCCACTCCATTTTAACATTGATAATTAATATTTGGACATGTGATAAACTTGTCATAGCAATATATGATAGATGGCTCCTTAAACCTTAAGTGAGCATCTTTGGCACTAAGGAGATAGCATGCGCATTTTAAAGTCCACCATTTCCTAATGTCATACCATCTCAATGATGTCAATTTAATTTGGCAAGTAGTTTCGTAAAGTAGAAACATTAGGATTGACTTCGATTTCTCAAATACCAATTCTAACAACTTCGGGTGATTGTAGTTCATCACACAACCTCCCCTTGGTTGATTTATGTAGGTTATAATTACACATTCCGTTAACATATGATTTCTTTAACTAATTTGATATCCTAAGCAAAGCCATTTTCGGATTACCAAGGTTTAGAAAAATACATCATAACTTATATCTCATCATTTCTAAGTACAATATAAGGATCCATGTTTCGATAATGTATCAAAGTATTTCTATCTTTCAAGAAAATGAATCGATCATGAACGATTGCCAATGGAATTGACAACCACCAACTTTGAATTAGTGATTTAAGATGGTGAAACATTTCTCATCAAAAGATAATTGTAATATAACCATGTACTTTACTAGACTACATCACATGTCTTGATTAATTATCAAGTAAAACAAAGCTTCTTCATAGATTTTAGATGGTAAAAGGAGTTTAGCTCATAATGAGTGTGATGATAAACATTAAGATGATTGATAGTAACAAATACATGATTAAACTTGGAACAATCTAACCAAATGTAGATGAATCCTTCTTCTTAATGATGGTAATGATTGTTGATGATGATGATTGATGGTGATGATCTCCAAGCCTTCAAACTCTTCACTAAATCTCCAAAGTGAGTGTTAGTGTGTGTTTTTATAAGAGAAAATCGGATAGAAATCTTTTCAAGGCACACCAAATGAGTGCAACATGAGCCACTATTTATAGGCAATCTGGATAGTGAGGCACGGCCCCGTGCTTGATGAGCACGCCCCCGTGCATTTTTATGACATGTGCCAGATTTGTTTTGTCTTTTCTGTGAGGTGGCAACGGCCCCATGGTTGGTAGGCACGGCCCCGTGCTTTTTAGTTACATGTGCTCAATTCTTCTTTGTCTTTTCTGTATTCCCGTCCACGGCCCCGTGCATGATGAGCACGACCCCGTGCTTTTGCTTCCAGATTTTGTCTTTTCTTGTGTTAGAAGATGGGGGCGTGTTTCTTTGTTTTCTTGTGTTTTCTTCTATTTTTCTTCGTCTTTTTGCTTGTTTCTTCGTTTGGGGCTTGGTTTCACCTGAAATTATGTTTTATTATGATAAGTAGTCTTTTATGCTATGTTATTTGACAGAAATTGCAGTTTTCAGAGATTATTTGATGCCGGAAATATGTATATTTTTATATACATCAAACATCCCCACACTCGAATATTGCTTGTCCTTAAGCAATCTTCTTATAAATATCCTCTAAAAATAACAAGCTTAGATTATAACCATCCCTTAAATTAGCTTCCAAGAAGATGAAACAAAATAACCAAATTTTTAGTGATAATTAAGAATGAACTTTTGTTTTTGTGAGCTTCCGTTTATGCAAAACGTCACGTTCTCACAATGTTTACTCACACTCGGTTTTTATATCTGATCATACCTGTGATGTATGTATGTGAACACTCTTAGTCAAAATGCAACTCGTGATAAATAAGCTTGTAACAAGTTCAAATCTCCACCTTTTGAAGGATTGCATAGATCAGAAGGTAAAAGGGTTTGGCTTTGTGTGAGTAGGGATTTGGTATTTTGTGGTGGTTCAAGGGTTAATGAAGATGGTAAATACAACTTCCTACTGACTATAGGGAGTCTTAAGATGTCTTCAATGGTTAACTCCTTTTCTCCGAGTTATATATATATATATATATATATTTAGATACCTAATGACTCTTTTAAGGTCAGATCGTCAAGACTAGTTTCATCGAGGATGTGGATTAGTTCTTCCTCAATCCTGTTCTGATATAACTTCCAACTCTAACGGATCGTTCGGCTTTGAGCCTAATAGCCCCCATCCTCATTAGTTCGGTATATTCATGCTGAGACTGAGTTTGACTTTTTCTACATCTTCCTTCGTGGGACCAGTTTCCGCAACCTAAGCATCGTTCATATCTTTTTGCTCTTCTCTTCATTGCGTTTTTGGAAATTCCACAGAATGGTGGCCTTTGTTCGTCTTGGCGCTACTTTTTCCTCACCTCATTGCTAAAGAGAAAGATCCTCTCCCTAAGTCCTGGAGGCAACCTAGGTTTTGTGACGTGTATGCAGCAAAGGAATTTGAAATCGAAAGAATGCATTTCCAGTTCTTTAGGGTCTGCCGGTAAAAGACCAGTGTTGTATTTTACCGGTGAAAATGGATAGAGTGATCGGGTTTTTTGTTAAGGTTTTTGGGTTTGTAACTTGGTAATGGGTTTGATGGAATTGTGTCAATATTACCTTCCTCCTTATACAACGCTTCGTGTGGTCTTTGAAATGAATAATTGCGACAAGTTCTAAATCACACGAAACATATGACTCCCTCAAAGCTTTCGAAAAAATATTTATATGGCATGAGGTTTATCTCACAGTAACGGAGGAATTGAGTATTAACGTCATATTTTGCATAAATTTATTCTCAATATTACAAAACTTCTTTCTAATATTTCACTTTATGATTGGTTATTTGCAAAAAATTTTCTTGGTTTTCTTTTTAGGTTTAGAATAATCTTTGTTTGCTGCAAAAATATTTGTTGTTTTAGAGAATTTTTATAATTAGTTGGACAAACAATTGGTCAAGTAATTCCCCTCCCCACACTTGAATCTCACATTGTCCTCAATGTGACAAGATTCATGGAAATATAAAAATTCTAATTGAGTATTATGGGTAAAAATGGAGAGTTACTTCCCTATGGATTAACGAAATTTCGACAGAGCGTCCCCTGTTTTTCATCCGTTTTCCTGTTTTTGTACCTGTATAATATAAAACTGCAAACATCCACAAACAACCAAGCATAAACTGCTGAAAACTGGGTATGGAATCATCCATCCCTTGCCCTATCGGGCTAAATTAGTACCTAACATAATGTCTTTGGCACCCACGGCCATAAAGATATCCAAACCAACATAAAAATAAACAAACAAGTACGACGGAAAGTAAATTGTTTAAAAACACACATCATAAGTTCATGAAATACTACCATCCCATGCCCGTGTCCGACCTACCAGTGCCTCCAGTCATCAGTTACCCGTGTCCGGGTCAAATGGTCCCCACTTCCTGTCCATGCGATAGTCTAAACGATCAATCTCTCGCCTCGTCTCTGCATATTCGGCTGCTCGCTGTGCATCTGAGGCAGCCATCTGCTCTGTAATCCTATCAAATGAGGTGGTAGTGTTAGATGAGAACTGGGACCGGCCCCTGATGAAGATGGGCCTCCACTCTGATGGTAAGTTCGGCGGCGGTGCTGTCTGGGTGGTGATTGTCGTCTCTCATGCACATCCTGTATCATCATCTCTGCCGGGTCTTCTGGGTCCCAAACTTCGTTGTTCTTATCACAAAATCTCCACACACTAGGGCTCTTTGCTGAATCATTTGCATGCTTTCACAGTAATCAAGGTTGAGAGCTATCGGGTTTGGGCTTGGAGTTCCTTCTGTGTCTGCACCATAAGCCTTGTAGAGGTTGTGGATCTAGGGACCACCGAAGATCGGTGTGTTTCCTCGGGCTGTAGCATTTGTCATGAAAAGTTTGCAAAATAGCATAGTGATATTGCATGGTAGTTCGTTTTTCATGCAGTACAATGCCCAAATATCCCTCAGGTTGACAACCCCTTCACTCTGTCCTCGAGCTGTGACGGTGTGACTCAGCAAACGGTGGATGTACCTCATGAGTGGGTCACGAAGTGCTATGCTTTTTGAGACGCTCGGTCTATATTTTGCTGTTCCATAACTCAACTGCTCCCAAGCTTCTTCCCTTATGGCACCTGCTTCAGCTTCATCATCATCACCTTCATCTGTAAATGTTGTTTTAGCCTCGTACCAGATGTCTGAGTCAGTTTCCTCGGTCGTGTAAATTCCCAAATCAACTCCTAGTTGGGTGACAGAAGTTTTATGCCATACACCCCCACATCGGAATTCGATTGACGCGTTATCCCACATGTCAAACTTTTTCTTCTTTATATTGAACGAGGCCAGGAATTCCTTTGTAAGTTCCATTACTGATTCCCCCGTTTGGCCCAAAACCCGTCTCCAAGGTCCCTTCACAATGTTCTGATAACGATCCCATTGGTTGACGTGTCTCAGAGTTTCTTCACACGCATGGAAATTGGCTTCGGGGTACCGTTGTTTAGATAAGTTAATCTCGTTTTTGCTTGTCTGTCCTTTGTCTTGCGGTTTCAGAAGACTAGATATGCATGAACTTCGTCCCCATACTCGGCCATCTGCAATTTACACTCAAATTAGCCCAAATTCGTGAAAAATTTGCAATTTTGCTGAAACAAAGAGCAAAGCACGCCGGCGTGCTTTCAGAAGCACGACCCCGTGCTGGTTCCTCTGGTCCAGTTTCCTTTGATGTTTGACTTTTGGTTGACTCGTTTTGTTTTGGGCACGGCTCGTGTTTCTAATATTGATTACTAACTTTCACAGACTCGAACCCTCGTTTCCAACCGGTTATATAAATTAGGTTTAATGGTGTGTCGGGTATTTATGCTAATACCCAAAACTCGAATTTGTTTCTTTCAATTAAACCCTAACCATCAAACATTAAACAATCTTTTCATCATATGCAAGCAAAATAACCCATATCCTTTTCGGGTTTTTGACCCAATTTGGTCGATTTGAGCGATTTTAAGGTTAATCTAAACCTAAAATGACGAATTTGAACAATGCAATTGTTAAATTAACATACCTTAGGTTTAGAATCGAAGATTTGATGAAGAAATTAGCAAAATGTTGGATAGTCGGCGGTTTTCCGGTTCAGAACGCAGCGATTATTAGGGTTGGTGGTTGGAGAAAGTTATTTTATTAAATTAAAACTCGTAACTGCCCTGTGACCAAAAACACGGCCCCGTGCTATTAAAAGCACGGTACCATGCTGCTTAGTGCAGTCAGTGTTGTTTTAAATTCTGTTTATTTGTCGAACTGGTTATCTGGTTTTTATTTTCTGGTTATTTTAACATGGTATTTAAAAATCCTAAATTTCATTAAAACATAAATTAAAGACATAATTAAAGATAGACATAATTAAAGATAGACGAAATGAAAAGTACAACAATGTTCCTCGGATCCTAACACATAGTACTAGCGGAAACAATTTCAACACGAAACAAAGTTAGAACTTCAACGGCCCCCACTTCCGAACAAGTCCTGGATGTGTGGTAGTGCTCGTTTGGCTTCCAAAAGTTTGTCAAGCTTTTTGTTGAGTGTAACGATTTATCGGTTGAGAAAGTTAAGTTTGGAAGTCACAACTTTGTGGTGGCCATCCACAACATGGAAGTTTTCGAACCTAAGCAGGTCGACTTTGTTGATTAACTCGATTACTCGAGCCTCGTTTTGCATATTGCTCTCATCTTGATCTCTTACGATGCATTGGAGTCTCATGATTTGCTCCTCAAGGAAGGAGGATTCATGTTGTTTCCCCTTTTTCACTGGCTTCCATTCAACCCGTTTTCCTTCCATTTAGGTAATTTGTGTTTGGTGTGAATGGAATAGTGAACTTGTGCATGAATTATATAGAGACTGGAAAGTTGAACACGGCCCCGTGTCTTTAAAAACACTGCCCCGTGCTGCTAGAGGAATAAATGTTTCTGAGTCAGAAAATTGTACGAAGTCAGCGCGTATCATGCTGACGATTCTGGGGTGACCATGGCCTCGTGCTTAGGAAAGCACGGCCCGTGCTTTTTGTCTCAGTGAATTTCCTTTTTATTTTCAATACGATTCAAGATCCGTAATTTTTAGAATGACGTTTATTGTGATAATTTGGAAGTTTGGTCATCTAAAAATTAATTTTCATTAAAATAAAAGTCCTAGAAAAGTTACGGGATAAGCCCGGGTTTCCTAAGAAAATAAAATTAATCGGGTTTTAACACATTGTGCTAAATGCACTTGTTTATACATAAAAACAGAAAATTAAGTTTCCTAGAGTTCCCCGAAAGGCTCTCCTCCTCCGAATGGTCCTGGTGGTGGAAAATACGTGAAACCGAGAACTTGAAACCGGAGTTGTTCATTGATGTCTCGGAGTTCCATTTTCATGTTTTCCACTGATTCGGTGAGTTGCACAAGACGCATCTCAGCAAGGAGGTTCATTTCGTTGAGTTCTTTCACGAGTTCTTGGAGTTTCAAGAGAAGCTCAGTTTTTGAAACATGGCGGGCGTCGTTTCTCGGATGTCGGGAAACGTGGATTGCTTCACTCATCTCAGTTGGCATGCTGAATTCTCAGAGGTTTTTGGTTTTGGTTTTGGTTTTGGTTTGTGCAAGAAACGCAATGACACAAGGTGCCTTTTATAACCAAACAGAAAACCGAGCACGACACCGTGTTGTTAGAAACACACCCCCGTGTTTTTACTCTGACAATTCTGTTACAAACTAGTCTGACTGAGATTTTTGCAGCGTAGATGTCGGCCCGCATTTTTAGGCACGGGACCTTGCTTTTGAAGGCACGCCCCCGTGATTGTCAAAAATTATTATTATTTATTTATTTTTTTTACAAGGCCTAGTGAAGGTCTAGACCAGACCTTGTTTTTTTTTAATTTCTTATTTAAAAAGTTTGGAGGGTTAATACCTCCAAAACTTCTTTTAGTGGACCGTCGATGTATGGTTTTAATCGATGTCCATTTACTTTGAACTTCTGGCCATTTGGATTTGAAATTTTGATTGTTCCATAGTCAAAAACTGATTCAACTATGTATGGACCTGTCCACCGAGATTTCAGTTTTCCTGGGAAAAGACGTAAACGAGCGTTATATAACAGTACACGGTCGCTAGTTTGAAATTTTTTGTTTCCTTTTAAATGAGTGTCGTGTATGCGTTTAGACTTTTCTTTGTAGGACCAGGAATTTTCATAGGCCAGTGTTCTTAGTTCCTCGAGCTCACGAATTTGATCTTCCCTGTTTGCTCCAGCGGACGTTAGATCAAAATTCACTACTCTAAGGGCCCAGTAGGCTTTGTGTTTTAACTCTACTGGTAGATGATATGCCTTCCCGTAAACGAGCTTGAAGGGTGTCGTTCCTATGGGAGTTTTATAGGCCGTCCTGAGGGCCCACAATGCGTCATCTAACTGTTCTGCCCAATTTTTGAGATTCATCCCCACACTTCTTTCCAAAATTCTCTTAATTCCTCGATTCGAGACTTCTACCAGCCCAGTAGTCTGAGGGTGATATGGTGTTGTCAGTCGGTGATGGACCCCATACCGTTCTAAGACCTTGTCCATCAGAGTGTTACAGAAGTGGGTACCTCTATCGCTGATTAGGGCTTTCGGAGTACCGAATCTTGAAAATAATTTTTTTAGAAATCGTACAACTACTCGAGCATCGTTAGTGGAAAGAGCTTGTGCTTCCACCCATTTAGACACGTAGTCGACTGCTACAAGGATGTATTTATTTCCGAATGAGTTGGGAAATGGGCCCATGAAATATATTCCCCATACATCAAAGATTTCACAAATTTGAATGCCCTTTTGCATCTCATTTTTTGATGAGATGTTCCCGGCTCTTTGACAAGAATCGCATGCTTGGATCAAAGTATGTGTATCTTTGTATATAGTGGGCCAAAAATCCTGCATTCAAACACTTTCCTGACCGTGGTGGCGGTACCATGGTGTCCGCCTGTCGGTCCTTCATGACAGTGTTTGAGAATGTCTAAGGCCTCCTTGCTTGCTACGCACCTCCGAATGACTTGATCCGCACCTATCCTAAATACGTATGGATCTTCCCAGAAGTAAAACTAAAGATTGGAGAAGAATTTCTTCCGCTGTTGGTGGGTAAGTCCTTTTCTACGGATTCTACAGGCTAAGTAATTTGCGAAGTCGGCATACCAAGGACTTTCGTCTTTCTCTTCTATGACTGCTTGAATGCGCATGAGAATTTCATGTAGGAAATTATTTCTTTGTGAAATTTGTCAGGAGTTGGACATTCTAAGCGCGAAAGGTGGTCTGCGACGACATTTTCTGCTCCCTTTTTGTCCTTGACTTCAATGTCAAATTCTTGGAGTAGTAGAATCCATCTGATAAGTCTGGGTTTGGCATCCTGCTTGTTGAAGAGGTATCGTATGACGGCTTGGTCGGTGTAAACTATGGTTTTGGAAAGAACTAGGTATGATCTAAATTTTTCGAAGGCAAATACTACTGCTAGTAACTATTTTTCTGTTGTGGTGTAGTTTTCTTGTGCATCATTAAGAGTCTTACTTGCATAGTAAATTGAGTAAAAATGTTTTTCTTTGCGTTGGCCGAGTACGGCTCCAACTGCAAAGTCACTTGCATCGCACATGATTTCGAATGGAAGGGTCCAATCGGGTGTGGTCATGATTGGTGCATTTACGAGTTTGTTTTTTAATGTATTGACTGATTTAATACATTCCTCAGAGAAGACGAATGGTGCGTCTTTTTCCAGAAGTTTGGTCATAGGTCTTGAGATTTTTGAGAAGTCTTTTATGAAGCGGTGGTAGAAACCTGCGTGACCTAAAAAACTCCTAATGGCTTTGATTGAAGTTGGTGGCGAAAGTTTGGATATGGTTTCTATTTTGGCCCTATCAACTTCTAGTCCGTTTTGAGAAATCTTGTGACCTAGAACAATGCCTTCTTTTACCATAAAGTGGCATTTTTCCCAGTTGAGCACAAGATTTACTTCTTCACACCTAGCTAACATTTTGTCTAGTTTTTTCAGACAGTGATCGAAAGAGTTTCCAAAGACTGAGAAGTCGTCCATGAAAACTTCCATAGAGTTTTCGATCATTTCGTGAAAGATGGCCACCATGCAACGCTGGAAGGTGGATGGAGCATTACATAGTCCAAATGGCATTCTTCAGTAGGCGAAGGTTCCGTATGGACATGTAAAAGTAGTTTTCTCCTTATCCTCAGGAGCAATGGGAATCAGAAAGTATCCAAAAAATCCATCAAGAAAACAGTAGAGCATTTTTCCAGATAATCGCTCAAGCATTTGGTCTATGAAAGGGAGTGGAAAATGATCTTTTCTTGTGGCGTCATTAAGCTTCCGATAGTCAATGCAAACTCGCCAGCTTGTGATGGTTCTCATTGGTATTAATTCGTCCTTCTCCTTCAACACGACTGTCATTCCTCCCTTCTTGGGTACAACTTGAACGGGACTAACCCAAGGTGAATATGAGACTGGGTAGATTAATCCGGCATCAAGCAGTTTGATTACTTCCTTCTTCACCACATCTTGCATGTTGGGATTGAGACGTATTTGATGTTGGACTACGGGTTTGTATTCTTCCTCCATGAGGATTTTGTGAGTACAAAAGGAGGGACTGATGCCCTTGATATCCATGATCTTCCATGCGATGGCCTTCTTATGGTTTTTAAGAACCTTAAGAAGTTTGTCTTTCTCTTCTTTAGAAAGGTGAGATGAAATAATTACTGGGAGTTAAGAATCTTTTTCTAGAAAGGCGTATTCGAGATGTTTTGGTAGTTCATTTAATTCTAAGGCTGGTGGTTCTTCGATTGATGGTTTTGACTTTTCATTGTTTTCAATGATTTCGTATATTATTTCTGACTCTTCGTAGTTATTGTTGAGATTTTCGTTTTCTAAAATGGGTTTGTTGAAAGTTTTATCTATGACTTGTGTTTCTAAAGGAGTATTGATGGAGGAATCTCGCATATAGCAACTCACGATGGAGTCTATGATGTCAACACAATATAACGTGTCATCGTGCTGTTGCGGATATTGCATAGATTTTCCTATGTCAAAAGTGATTGCCTCATCATTGACCTTGAGAGTGAGTTTGCCGGTGCAAACATTAATGATAGCCTTTGCGGTGGCTAAAAAGGGTCTTCCTAAAATTAGAGGTACACTTCTGTCTTCCTCCATGTCTAGAATCACAAAATCTACTGGGAAACAAACTTTTCAATTTTGACGAGCATGTTTTCAACAATGCCTTGAGGGTATTTAATGGATCGGTCAGCTAACTGAATGCTCATACGGGTGGGCTTTGGTTCTTCTATCCCTAGTTTTGCAAAAACCGCATAAGGCATTAAATTAATACTAGCTCCTAGGTCAGCTAGGGCATTGCTAACAGATAAATTTCCTATGAGACAAGGGATAGTAAAACTCCCTGGATCGGTCATCTTTGTCGGTAGCTTGCTTTGGAGGACAGCTGAACATTCTTCACTCAAGGTGACATGCGAGAGCTCCTCCAGCTTCCTTTTGTTTGTCAGCACTTCTTTGAGAAACTTGGCATATTTTGGCATCTGAGCAATAGCCTCAACGAAAGGGATGTTGATATGGAGTTTCTTAAAGAGTTCTAGAAACTTCCCATACTGGGCTTCCAATCGTTCCCGCTTCAGTCTTCCAGGGCACGGAATAGGCGGAACATAGGTTCGGACTATCTCCTTAGGCTGTACTGTGCTTGCTGGAGTCAGCCTTTCCTGCGTTTCATCAGGAGATTTTTTTTCCATAACTGATTGTGAAGCTGGTGAGATAACATTGGTTGTACCGCTCCTGAGTGTAACGGCGTTAGCTGTTGCATTCGGGTTGGTGATTGTGTTGCTTGGAAGAGTGCCAGGTGGTCTTTCGGATAATTGTCGGGCAATTCGTCCGACTTGGGTTTCTAGGTTCTAAAGTGATGCTTGTTGGCTTGAGATCGGCTTCATGTTTTAATAAAACCCCGCTGATATCAACGGCTCTTGAGTCGGCTTTCTTTTCTGCTTCATTTGTTTTGGTCATTAGTTGGATTTGCATTTCTTCGATCTTGGAGTAGCTCGGGTTTTGATGGCTACTAGAACTTTGATCTTGAAATTGAGGTTTAGGCTGGAAGGGTTGATTCATTGCTCTTTTTTTGAATCCAGGTAAAGGCTGAGTGTTACCTCCGTCTTTCCAGCTGAAATTCGGGTGGTTTCTCTATCCTGGATTGTAGTTATTGCTGAAAGCGATGTTCTGTCGAGTGATGAAATCGACTTCTTCCATGGCCATGATGACTTGCTTACAGTCAATCTTCTTATGGATTCCTCCACAGGTGTCATAGGTGAGTCTGGTTTTTGATAGTTCGGCTTGAAGTTGTTCGAATATTTTAGGAAGAGCTTCAAGCTGTGCCGTGACAAGAGTGTTGGAATCAACGTGGCGTATTCCTTTATGTTTAGGTGTAGATCTTGGTGGGTTGTAAGCAAAACTTTTGTTTGCGGCCTTCTCCAGGACTTCAAATGCTTCGTTAGGTGATTTGGAGCCCAGGTCTCCACCAGCGATCTGGTCGATGGCCTGTTTGTTTTGACTGGATTGTGCTTCAAAGAAAGTTTGTACTTGTAACCATACGCTCAGTCCATGATGTGGACATCTTCTTAGAAGACTTTTGTATCTTTCCCATGCTGCGTGTAACGATTCGTCATCATCGGTCCGGAATCCGGTAATGATGGCTCGGTATTTGGCAGTTTTATCCGGCGGAAAATATTTGAGGAGAAACTGTTCAACCATCTGGTCCCAAGTGGTAATGGAACCAGAAGAAAGAGATTCTATCCATTCTAGGGTTTGGCCCCTCAGAGAGAAAGGAAAGAGTTTGATTTTGATTTGATCTTCTGAACAGTTTTGGATTTTAAAGGTTCCGCAGATTCGTAGAAATCGAGATATGTGAGAAAGAGGGTCTTCGTCGAGGAGACCATGAAATTGAACTGAATTTTCCACCATATGAATAGTGGTAGATTTGATTTCGAAGTTTTCGGTAATTTCGGGTGGAGCCACTCCATTGCCATAGCCCTCGAGAGTTGGCTTGGCATACTGGCTCATGTTTGGCTCATTGTTCTAGGCCGCCATCATTTCTTCGGTTTGATTTTCTCCTGATGTGGTGGCGTCTACTGATTCGTCTTTGATTGCTTCTGCGATTTCGGTTGTCCGTTTACGAGTTCGTCGACGAAAGAGTCGTTCCGGTTCAGAAATTGGAGAAACAAGCGCATGCTCAAAAGTAGAGGACATACATGGGACTAAATCCAAATTTAAACACTAAAGTAAAAGTCAGTTAAAGTTAGTCTAAGTTAAACTATAAATTAGGCTAAGCTATTCTAAACTACCTAAGGTTCAAGTTAATTAAGCTAAAGTAAGGTAAGGTGAATAAAGGTAAAAAGTATGCTAGCCGTAAAATTATATATATATATATATATTTTTAAAAATAAAAAATAAAATAGATTTTAAAAATTTGTATGATTAATGATTAAATTAAAACTTGGATTGTTCTTAGAAACGTACTGTGTCCCCGGCAACGGCGCCAAAAACTTGATGTGTGATGCGCGTGCGATTAAATAAGAAAGGATAAAATGATTTGCTTTTGCACAAGATCGTGTTTTAAATTTATAAAAGTGATTTCTACAAAGACTAAACACACACAAAATAGGCAAGTGTACATATCGTATATGTAGAATAGTATTGGTAAGAACCAAGTATCGATCCGTGGACACAAATGTTTCTAATAATAAATCGTTGTTTTACTTTAATCGGAGGTTTTAATCATTTTGGGGTTAATTTTCTTCAAACTTCTTATAAAATATAAATACTTATACATAATATATAGGTGACCAAGATAAGAGATTCTAAACGAGTTTTTCAATTATGCGAAGGTTACCATCTAAGATCAAGAATCCACTCCATTTTAACATTGATAATTAATATTTGGACATGTGATAAACTTGCCATAGCAATATATGATAGATGGCTCCTTAAACCTTAAGTGAGCATCTTTGGCACTAAGGAGATAGCATGCGTATTTTAAAGTCCACCATTTCCTAATGTCATGCCATCTCAATGATGTCAATTTAATTTGGCAAGTAGTTTCGTAAAGTATAAAAATTAGGATTGACTTCGATTTCTCAAATACCAATTCTAACAACTTCGGGTGATTGTAGTTCATCACACAACCTCCCCTTGGTTGATTTATGTAGGTTATAATTACACATTCCGTTAACATATGATTGAAGATTGGAATGAAGGATCTTGAGGATGGTGGAAGCCTAACAAGATGCTTGCATATGAGATGAAGTCACCAATTATTTTAGAGAGTTAGAAACAGTGGGTTAAAACTCTTCTGGACTCCTCATCTGTTCTATGAACGACCTCTTTATATTGTAAAAAAGGGAGACACGCTCATGTTTGTAGAGAGACATGGTCATGCTCAAGAAAAAAAATCTAGATCTAAGCATCTGATTGGTCTTTTGTCTCCTCGGTACTGTAATATCTCATGTTCAAGGAGTATTATGCAACTGGCGTAATGCTGAATATGGAACACGACTTCTTTTAGAGAAAAGGGTAGTAGCTGGTTTGCCAAGAAAGTAATAACAGATCATGTCATTTGAAAGACATGATCATGCCTTCTCATATTTTTTCAATTTCCTTCACTAGCCCTCCCGAAATTCCATAATTCGCCAACAAACCCTGGAAATTCACAATTCAATATATAAGTATATATTTTCCATTAAATTCCCACCAAAAGTGTGTATAATGAGGTAACAAATGTGTATAAATTTGGGCACATTAGATGTCAAGGTTAATGTGTTCCGTCCACTGATGTTGAACTGGAATCCTAGAGATATATAGCACTAACGTTATCACAATACACAAGAGTGGCCCGAGATAGGGAATATGTAGTTCTAGAAGAAGATTATGAAGCCAACATATTTCAGCAAAAACGTTGGTTACTCCTATGTTTTTGTACTTCAGTTTTTGATCTTGAGATTGTTTGTTGTCGTTTGAAAGACCATGAGATAAGATTGGGTCCATAGTAAATATAATACTCCGATGTTAAATGTCGGGTATCCAGGTAGCCCGCATAGTCGGCATCAGTGTATGCGAGGAGATATGGGTTAACCGATTTGCCAATTGTAAGACACAATCGTGTTGTACCTTTAAGGTAATGTATTATGTGTTTTTGAGCATCCCAATGCGTAGTCATTGGAGCATGGATATGCATGCATATTGTTGGACAGATAACTGATGTCGGGGCGTGTAAACGTGAGATACTGTAGGCCCCGGCCATGATCTTAAAAAGTGTAGGATTAGCAAAGGGCGTTCCTGATGTAGCACTTAATCTACCATTGGCGTAGACGGGGGTGGCAACGGGTTTGCATTTTGCATGTTGGCTCGTTTAATCTGCTTATCACTGTGTTATATTTTGCGATTCATTGTGTCTTTGTACCATTCATAGATTTAGGAGACTGTGTATGATAACTTAGCTCTCGATTTGATTATCCTTTTATAAATATTAGTTTTAACACATATTATTTGAATTCAAATTCTAATCAATAGCAAAATTCATGATTTTTAAAACCAGGCCACCCTCTGCTCCAACTTAGCATCTATTGAACCGTATGGGTTGATAAACCTGCGAGTTATGCTTGAGCAGCGCCAAACAAGTGAACCCGACACTACTTGAACCACTTGGAATCGCAACTGAAAATCCTTCTTTTTTAATGATCCTAAACATGAAATACTTACGTTTGTGCAAGAAGATATAATTAGTTTATATATATATATATATATATCATTTTCTAACATGATTTTATTGGTACTTGTTTGTAATTATTTGTTGTTTTTCATAATTTTTTCAGCCTTATTTTTTAGTATATTCTAAATCCTATGTTTTTATTTACTTGGTTTTAGTCAATGTTTGAAACGGTACATGAGACTATTACCATACATATATACTTATGTTTAATTGCCAAAACCATTGAATTAAGTATACAACATGAGACTATCTAGGAAGCCCGCATAGTCGGCATCAGTGTATGCGAGGAGAGATGGGTTAACCGATTTGCCAATTGTAAGACACAATCGTGTTGTACCTTTAATGTAATGTATTATGTGTTTTTGAGCATCCCAGTGCGTAGTTATTGGAGCTTGGATATGCATGCATACTGTTGGACAGATAACTGATGTCGGGACGTGTAAACGTGAGATACTGTAGGCCCCGACCATGCTCTTATAAAGTGTAGGATTAGCATGGGGCGTTCCTGATGTAGCACTTAATCTACCTTTAGCGTAGACGGGGGTGGCAACGGGTTTGCATTTTGCATGTTGGCTCGTTTAATCTTGGGCATGAGAACTCAGGTTCAAGAACGTAGTGTCACCGATTCGTGTGACAGAAATGCCAAGAAATAGATTGAGTTCGCTGAGGTCTTTCATAGAAAACTTAGTGGCCAAGTGTGATAATAGCTCTTGTCGAAGTACATATGATGATGTTGTAAGCAGAACATTGTCAACATATAGAAGAAGATACGCTACATTGTTGAAACTCCAACTTTAACACACAATACGTGAAAAGTTTATACCATGCCCGAGTTGCTTATTTTTACCCATACAATGATGTTTTTAGTCGACACACATGATTCGGGTAATCTTCGTTGTGTAAACCCATGGGATGATACATAAACACGGTTTCATGCAGTTTGTCATGGAGAAAGGCATTAGCAATGTCTATCTGATGTACGAGCCAAGATCGTTATAAAGCGATGGATAACACAGTTCGAATCCTAGATGGTTTAACAACTAGATGGCTCGAGATAGGGAATATGTAGTTCTAGAAGAAAATTATGAAGCCAACATATTTCAGCAAAAACGTTGGTTGCCCCTATGTTTTTGTACTTTGGTTTTTGATCTTGAGATTGTTTGTTGTCGTTTGAAAGACCATGAGATAAGATTGGATCCATAGTAAAAATAATACCCCGATGTTGAATGTCGGGTATCCAGGTAGCCCGCATAGTCGGCATCAGTGTATGCGAGGAGAGATGGGTTAACCGATTTGCCAATTGTATGACACAATCGTGTTGTACCTTTGATGTAATGTATTATGTGTTTTTGAGCATCCCAATGCGTAGTCATTGGAGCATGGATATGCATGCATATTGTTGGACAGAGAACTGATGTCGGGACGTGTAAACGTGAGATACTGTAGGCCCCGACCATGCTCTTATAAAGTGTAGGATTAGCAAAGGGCGTTCCTGATGTAGCACTTAATCTACCATTAGCGTAGACGGGGGTGGCAACGGGTTTGCATTTGGCATGTTGGCTCTTTAATCTTGGTCATGAGAACTCAGGTTCAAGAACGTAATGTCACCGATTCGTGTGACAGAAATGCCAAGAAATAGATTGAGTTGGCTGAGGTATTTCATAGAAAACTTAGTGACCAAGTGTGATAATAGCTCTTGTCGAAGTACATCTGATGATGTTGTAAGCAGAACATCGTCGACATATAGAAGAAGATACGCTACTTTGTTGAAATTCCAACTTTAACACACAATACGTGAACAGTTTATACCATGCTCGAGGTGCTTATTTATACCCATACAATGATGTTTTTATTCGACACACATGATTCGGGTAATCTTTGTTGTGAAAACCCATGGGATGATACATAAACACGGTTTCATGCAGTTTGTCATGGAGAAAGGCATTAGCAATGTCTTTTTGATGTACGGGCCAAGATCGTTATAAAGCAATGGATGACACAGTTCGAATCCTAGATGGTTTAATAACCAGACAAAAAGTTTCACCACATTAAATACCAACTTGTTGAGAACGACCATCACAAACTAAACGAGCTTTGTAACGTTCAAGTGTGTCATCTTCATTAATTTTATGATTAAACAACCACATGCTATGATTTACAAGCATTCGGGGGGTGTCGTGGGACAAGCTCCCAAGTCTTATTTTTAATTTGAGCATTAAACTCATTAGTCATGGCATCACGCCATTTCAGGATAGACAAAGCAAGGGCGGTGTTTCTAGGAATGGGCATGATATTTGTTGAAGATAGATTAAATATTTGTTTGGCTCGAGTACGCATAGTACGGGTAAGAGGATGTGGAGGTGATGGTGTAATAGTTGTAGAAGTACGTTTGGAAATTGGTGGTGGTATATCTGGTGAAGATTAGGGCGAGTGGTTAGCGAATTAAATTGTGAAGTGGGAGTTGTTGGTGTCACACCCCAGACCAAGGCCTAGGCGTGCGACACATATGTTGGTACCAAATTTGTAAATATATCAAAGTTACGTATTAAAAGAGAAAGTCTTTATGACATGTGGATTTAAAATGTAATATTTACATAACCAAAATATGGGATTATAAAATACCCGTTTTAAGTTTTAACAAAAGGATTACTTGTTTAATTACAAAACCACCATTTCATATTTTAATATTTAACAAAAATATCCGAGCCATCATATATCTTGAGCACTTTGTCATCCCAATCCCTAAACTTGATTACTTGCAAAATGTTTAGAATATACGTCGGCAACACATGCTGGTGAATATGCTGACGCTAAAAATATTTTCTTTTACTTGATTACCCCTCGAACATAGTTATGCTCGGCCCATCTTGGCTTAGGAAGAGTAAAGCATTAAAAAAACACAATTATAAACTCAAGTCTCTACACTAAATACCCCAGCAAACACCGCAGCGTTCGACTTAGTTAAGTACCATTCGTATACACATGGTCACACTCCCCAGGTGTGGTGCCGTGTGCCCACCGCGTATACCACATATGTAAGGATCCAGACAAACGTTCATGACTGCCTGAGGGCTAGCGCTTATACCTTTGTGTATAACGTTTTAGTGACACGTAGTCCCATGTAAACCTTTTAATTCATTTGACTCGTTTTAAACAAGTTTGTAAAGTTTGGGGCGTATTCACCTTTTTGATTTGGATCAGCTTCAATACATTGTCCGAGGGTGTTTCCCTTGCTATCTCGCACCTGTAGTACGAGTATAACTTTTTGTTAGTCAGATATACAATCCGGCTCAAAACCTTTAGTCTCTTTATAATCTTTACCTCGATTATTTTCTTTACTTTAAAACCTTTAGTTAAAAAGTATTCTTTCTTCCTTTATAAATTAAAAGTCTTTCTTTTAACTTATTTACTTTTCCTTTATAAGATGAACCTTTAGTAAATCTTATTTTCTTTAGAACCTTACGTTTCTTCTTTTCTAAGAAACGTATTCTTTCTTTCTTTTATTATCTAAGATTAATCATAAACTTAAATAGTAATTATAACAAGGATTCTATATAATAATCACATTGATATTATATATATATATATATAAATATATTCATATTATTTTCTTTGTTATATTTTCTTTTATTTATCGAGGTATCGCGTACATCCTCGACTTACGGTTTTAAGCCTTTTCAATATTTTATTATAATTTTATTCGGGCATCATGCCTACCTTGGTTGGCTTATAAAAACCCTACACAATCAAGCAGCACTTCAGCGACGCCTCGCCTTCTTTATCTTCTTGATCAAGCCTTCCTTTCGACACCTTCTCGTTTGCACGTAACACGAGGCACCAACACTTCTTCCCACGTTGGCACGCTTTACGAGGCTGATCGTCGGGATGTCGGGATGGCAACACCTTCTTTGTTGAAACGTCGTCGGGATGTGGCACGAATATCAAGGAAACGTCAGTATTTTGGTGTGGAAATCGAGGAATTTGGGCACGTACTTCGAGGTAATCGAGGGTACACTTTTAGAGAGTCTAGAGAGATGTTAGAGAGAGATATGTGTCAGATTTGAGTGTGAAAAGTGAACAACCCGGAGCTTGCTATTTATAGGCATTCTATGGGGCTCATTGTGATACGCGATGGCCTCCTTGGTCACCCGTCGCGTATCGCGACGTAGCATGCCACCGTCACCACTAGACCTGTCACGTGGCGGACGCGGTGGCACGTGGCGAGACCATGTGCCAAGGGCTGACACGTGGTGACACATGTCTTGGCTTGTCAGGCCACGTCATCGCGATACGCGATGACGTCATCGCGATACGCGATGACGTTGGTCCTTGGGCGATCGCGTATCGCTATTGACTAGCTTTTTATGATTTTTGACCAAGCCCTTCGCGATACGCGATGGGCTTGTCCTTTGTCTCGTCACGTATCGCTATGGGACAGAAAGACAGAATTTTCATTTTAAACCCTAAGGTTTAAATTTTGACATTTTGTCATTTGACTTTTGAACTTGGCAACTTTGATCCAAATTTTCACGATGTTACAGTTGGTAGGGTGAAATGAATCGTGGGTGTTTGGGCTGGAGAGAGGGGTGTCGGCGGGCCTTGAGGGGTAACATGCAACGGCGATCTGTATCCTCTGCTTCCACCCACCGAAGTCTACCCAATACACTTCACCATATACTTTTGCAACAACAACTCATCAACTTTGGCATCAACAACCTGGTCATCACATGCCAGATTTATTGAAATCTTCAAAACATTCCTATCTTATTTCTTATAATAAGTTAAATAAAACTCTTTTTCAATCGGGTGTCCTTGAATAAATCATTAAATTACCATTTATGCTATCTAATAATAATTTTACCTTTTGATATTATACATAGTGATCTTTCGACTTCACACATCATAAGCACATGATCTTCGATATTATATCCTATTTCTTGATAACTTAACAATTTTTTCATGGATGTTTTCATATTTAATACATTTTTCCATTAGCCAAAATGTCACAAGTTTTTTCCATATTTAATGAATTCACTACACGAATAGAAACCAATTCGAGAGAAAAATAAAAAAAATCAATGCGATAATGGAACGGAATATGTTAACTCATCCTTTAAACGATTTTGTGAAGAGCATAGTATGATTTTTAGATTATTATGCCCCACACCTCCTCTCAAAACGAGAATTGTATTTGTCTAATATAGGGCTACTATAAATGTTACACTCCACATGAATTAGATGAATGACTTCCTATTTTATCTCTTAACCACTTTACCACTCCATCAAATTACGAATTACATTTTTTACCTACCTAGCTAGCAAGTTACCATGCCTAAATGACAATTTCTCTCTCTCTCTCTCTCTCTCTGTCTCTCTCTCTCTCTCTCTCTTCCTAGAGAAAAAAATACGATTTGTGTCCCTATGGTTTATGGGTGCACACTTTGAGCGTCTAATTCTCAAACTAATCGATTTGCACCCTTGTGGTTTTTCAGCGGCATTATTGCGCCCTTTCGTCAGTTGACCATGTATTGACTCTTCAACGACAAGGGCAAGAGGGTAATAATAATAATAATAATAATAATAATAAGTCTCTGGACAATCTTTATCTCACTCAGTTTGAGTTCACCCATTCTAACATTGTCTCTTAGGGGGTGTTTGGGATTGCTTTTTTAAAATGATTTTTCTAAAATGTCCATCCAAAAGCACCTAAAAGCAGGTGCACCATGCTTTTAGGTGCTTTTGGAGGGGCATTTTGGACATTTTGCCTATCCAAAAAGCAAAAAGCATTTTAATGAAACAATCCCAAGCACCCCCTTAATCTCCATCCTCTAAACAACCACACCTCCAACTATTGGGAAGACACAATCTGATACAACACATCTAGAGGGATTCGACAGAGAGAGAAAGTGTGCGGTAAGATATATAGAGAGAGCAAACTATAATGTTATCTGGTGAATCCATTGTAGCGGCTGACAAATGGTTATGGAGGTCTTTGGCGAGGTTCTCATTACGAAACCATGGCTCATAACCATTTCTGGCCAGAAAGGCGCTTCCGGCGATTAATGGTTATGATGGTTTCCGACAGACTCATCAGATTCGAATTAATCACATCAACGCCTCTGGCCCAAGTCCAACAAAGTCACCACCCTAGAATCGTTCCAAATTTCAGATCCAATATTCAGTTTTAGTGTGTTAGATTTTTCAAAATAATGTTAGTTTTGGTCAGAAAAAGAAAATGAATTGATCGATATAAATATTACCTTAGATGGTGGTCGAATCAATGATTTGTGGAACTTGGTCAGAGTTCTGGTGGCGGGTTCATTTCTCCGGCGACGAGTTCGCAAGTTATTGTAGATGATCATAAGTTATTTCAAGTGATTGTAAACTTTAACCTCCACTAGCAAGTTTTCGTTTTTATTGTTTAAATTTTTTATATTTATTTTGTATTATTGGATTTTGATTATGCACTTGTAGGGTTACAAAATGCAAAATGAGTTGGTTTGGGTTTATTTATATTCAGTTTTATATTAATCCGGGAAGATGAAGATGACGATGAAGATGGAGGGGTACTTATATCATTTAACCACTCATTTGTCGGGTCAACTGACGAAGAAATGCACTTTTGCGTCCCCGAGAACCATGACGAGACAAATCGATCAGTTTGAGAATTAGACCTACAAAGTGCGCTCACACATAAAGCACATACGCAAATCATTGTTCTCTCTTTACGTGATGAAGGCCCAGTTATAATTAATTTTGAAACACGTCACGTGAGACAATATATTCAGAGCATTAAAAAAGTCATACATTTTTAGACGTGAGAACCGTGGTTGATTGTCAAATTGTCGAAACCATTGAACCGAGTATACATGCAATAGGAGAAAATAATATTTTGGAATTTCATATATATTTTTATTCTAGTTTAAAAGATTGTGACATATATTCAGAGCATTTAAAAATTCATATATATTGTCTTCCAAATCGCTCTATATAGTAGGCACACGAGAATCAATTGAACACACAATTTGAGAAAATGAAGTACAAAGAGCTAACTAGCTTCTTGTTGGCTGTTCTCTTTGCGACCATAACATATAATTTCTTATGTCGTGTTTTTGCAGGTAATGTGGATGTTAAATCCGAAAAGCTAGGCTGCTGGGGATGCTGGCAACATGGTCGCCGTCGTAGGTAGAGTAATAAAAAGAGGAGTCCATACCAGTATTGAACATGATATACGTTATCAACTTAGTTTCGCATGGTTGTACTCCATACACGTATTCATACTTAGAGAGAATAAAGTTGAATTTAGAGGGCCTATAACTTGGTGATGTGATTAAATGTATTTATGGTTTGCAAACAACTCTTATATCTCTAGAATTTGATATAAACCTCAAGAGTTTGACTATTGACTCTTTGGTAATTAATGTTCTTTTTCCGGGGACTTATAAACGGACATGATTTAGATCTCATACGTCGATTAATCGAAGTTGAGGTTGAGGTTTAGATTGTAGGTATAAGATGAACATTTATTGGCATGATTTGAGTTGTTTGGAAGACTGTGTGAGACCAGGGCCGGCCATGGCATGGGGCTGAGTGGTCGATGGTCATAGGCCTGACTACCCGCTAGGCTAGAATTTTTTTTTTAAAGAATTATATGTACTTTTATGAAAACTGATATATATATATATATATATATATATGTTTAATGTTTAAACTCAAATATATAACAACTAACTTTGTCTAAAGGCAAAATGGTATGACTTCCAATCAAAAGGTTGTGGGTTCTAGCAGCCTCTAATGAAGCCTCGGAGGAGGTGGAGGATGAGTGGTGGTAGAGATTGGTGAAGATGGCTAGTTGGATGGCGACGGTAATGGGAGGTAGTGAGTGGTGGAGAAGAAAGATAAAGTAATTGTGGGACCTGTATATATATTAAAAAAATAATGTCACGTCAGCACTAAAACTAACGGAGTTAGTGCTCCGTTGGTTAGGGAGTGGCAATATAAAAAATAACGTAAACGTCAGGAGTGGTGAGAAACAAATCGTTAGTTGAAAGTGTTACCAATTAATGAATGAAAGTTGAAAGTATTGATAACTGATAACATTTTTTTTGTCTTTTTCAAAGTAAAAGTCTTTCATAAGGCCGTAACTGTGGAGGAACAAATTCTTGTCAAGAAGCGCAATGTACCAACGTATGCATATTAAATATATCAACTTGTATGTTATA
Organism: Bidens hawaiensis; assembly: GCF_021521415.1. Taxonomy (NCBI): domain Eukaryota; kingdom Viridiplantae; phylum Streptophyta; class Magnoliopsida; order Asterales; family Asteraceae; genus Bidens; species Bidens hawaiensis. Next base: position 42,426 of record NW_027506218.1, on the reverse strand, counting down.
TGAAAAACACCCTGAATGATTAATGATTGACTAGAGTGTAATGTCATAAAGACAAACAGGATGAGTGGCATAAAATATAATCATTGACTTCGTCATAGAAATGCGGTCGTCACACGCCATTTGAGGGAGGACCGGTCACGAATCTTGAAATTAATTCTTAAAACTATTGAAGTAGTCTCTGCTCTTAGCACAATGACCACAGGACACATTTTAAAAAGAATATAAAATACTATAAAGGTTTCTACCATGATGAATGTTTCTTTTATACTTGGAACAACTTATTATATTTTGTAATCTTCTCAAACTAGTAAGTTGTGGGAAGGGTATTAAACGAACTTTAATTGAACTTAGACCAGCGGCATTTGAATCGTCTCGTCAAACTCTACGATATAAGATTTAGGTTTTCACTTTTTGATTTCTAACTTGTAGATTTTAGAATTTTTTTCAGATCATTGTATCTTTTTATTTATCATTGTGTTTTTTGTTTATTTTCGTCACTGTGTATTTCTTCCTCGACATTGTGTCTTTTTCGTAGACCTTTTGTAATATTACTCCGTATTGTTTTATATTTTGCTTATCACCGTGTTATATTTTGCGATTCATTGTGTCTTTGTACCATTCATAGATTTAGGAGACTGTGTATGATAACTTAGCTCTCGATTTGATTATCCTTTTATAAATATTAGTTTTAACACATATTATTTGAATTCAAATTCTAATCAATAGCAAAATTCACGATTTTTAAAACCAGGCCACCCTCTTCTCCAACTTAGCATCTATTGAACCGTATGGGTTGATAAACCTGCGAGTTATGCTTGAGCAGCGCCAAACAAGTGAACCCGACACTACTTGAACCACTTGGAATCGCAACTGAAAATCCTTCTTTTTTAATGATCCTAAACATGAAATACTTACGTTTGTGCAAGAAGATATAATTAGTTTTATATATATATATATATATATATATATATATATATATCATTTTCTAACATGATTTTATTGGTACTTGTTTGTAATTATTTGTTGTTTTTCATAATTTTTTCAGCCTTATTTTTTAGTATATTCTAAATCCTATGTTTTTATTAACTTGGTTGTAGTCAATGTTTGAAACGGTACATGAGACTATTACCATACATATATACTTATGTTTAATTGCCAAAACCATTGAATTAAGTATACAATATGAGATTATGACAGCAGCAGTGGTCCGATATTGAAAACATTAAGTAAAAAGTCATACAATTTGTCTTCCACGTCTCTTTATAAATTAAGTATACCCAAATCATCTAAACACACATTTGGAGGAAATGAAGTGCAAAGAGCTTACTAATTTCTTGTTGGCTGTTCTCTTTGCACTTATCCTAATATCTTCTGCTGCGAGAACTCATCATGATATGACCACCCATACCCAAAGTCACGAGGCAAAAGGTACATGGCATCATATGTCATACGATCTTATTAATTAGTGACCGCAATATTTAATCGTTATATAATTTCTTGTGTACATCGTGTCTTTACAGGCGATGCGGATGTTAAAACTGAAAAGCCAGGATACTCTACTACTAGTAGCAGTGGTGGCTGCTGGAAATGCTGGCCACATGGTGGCCATCATAAGTAGAGTACTAACAAAAGGAGGACTCCATACGCTTGTACCGAATATGATATACAATAATCTACTTAATTTATGCTTGTACCGAATATGATATACAATAATCTACTTAATTTATCATGATTGTACTCCATACATCTATGCATATTTAAAGAAAATTAATAATAAGGTTTGAATTTAGCGGGTGTTTGATTTGGACATTTGGTGATTGATATGTTTAATGTATTTGTGGTTTACAAACTACTAATTATATCTCTTGAATTTGGTAGAAGCCTCATAAAGTTTCACTCTTTGGATATATCTGTCTTTGTTTCGGGATTTTTAAAGAGTGTGATTTAGATCTCATCAGTTGATGTACATTAATTCTTGAAGATCCGTCCGATCGGTAATTACCAACTCCGTGGTGAGAGATTAATCTATATTTCTATTTGTAGTAATTCATGTTCTTTGGAGAGTCATGTTAATATATACACATGCGTTAAACATATACACATAGTCACATACAATCATACATTAAACATATACGCATACAATCATATGTACATATATGAGAAATTTAAAACCGTTGGTTATTTATAAAATAATATATTTCTCTACTCACTGAATACCTCCAATATGATAGAAGAAATATGTTTTTAATATAACTAACCAGTCGATTAACTTTTAGACCGGGACAATTACAGACTAACAGCAGATAGACGGGCAACAAGCTGCGCCGCTACCCCCTTCTGAATAGCAAACCCTACCCTACTAAACACAACGTTCCCTTTAGCATGGGCTGAGTTACTGCTGACCACCTGCTGAACTCGCTTAAGGAACTGAACCGCGTCAGGGCCGAGAGCGCCAAAGGTGTCAAAAGCAAACGGTACGAACACGTGCTGATTCTTAAGGCAAGCTTTCTCGTGCTTAGCTACTTTACCCGCCTCTGCCTTGATTATCGCATGACCCACCACAAACCCGTGGTCCCGTAGCCCAACGAGGGGGGACACACCTGTCAAATCAACGCACGCGTGCTTCCCTTTTTCCCATCCAAAAACAAGAATGTCAGCGGGTCGAAGGGTTGATCTCCCATCTAAAGGGTCGGTTAAGAAGTTTACCGGGGCTTCCTTTTTTGCCGAGATCCTGGCCCGCATAAGGACGTCGTAAAGCACATCTCGAACTAGATCATGTCGATATTTAAAGCCCGGTAATTCTTTGCAATGGACTGCATGCTCCCCAAAAGAATCCAAACAAGCCTTTCGGCATACGGGACGCGGGTCATCCACCGGGAAAAGGGGTACCATCAACCGGTATTTGAGGATGGCCCGATATTCCACTGCCGACATACATTGCCCTAAACCTTCAATGGGAACAACTGACAGGAAATCCTGAGCGTGAGGGGCACGTAAACACTCAAACACGGCTCGCTGCCGTGGGGACAAAGCGAACTGCTCTTCAACTGTCTTGACGATTTCACCATATAAGGCATTCACCAAAATTTTCTAGGCTTTAGGAGGGGCGGTGTCTTTAAAGTAGAAACCGCCAAGATCAAGATCAGGAAGAGAACTATGCAGGGTATCCAACGCACCCCTATAATCAGAGTGAGATATTAACGGCTAACTATTGCATTCCATCCCCTTGTAACCATCACTAGCAATGGAATTTGGATATTTGCAGCACATTTAGGTCATTAGTGTTCGCAGTTGATCTAGTAGTGACTATAAATGATAAGAGCATTCTATACTAACACTTAGGGTGAGCAACTTAAACCCCATAACCATTAACTGAATCATAACAAAACTGATTTAAACCGATAACTAACATAACTGGTGGGTTGGTTTAATGAATTTTCAAAACTGCCAAAAACGAGTCGTTTTGGTTAATAATAATTCCAAACCTGCCATAACCGACTCGACCCACTTATTTAACCGACATTACGTTTTAGTTTAACTTCCACAAACATATTGTCGTATTATACCATTTTGATGTGTTTTGGCTCAACGTTTGTTATCGAATTAACTTGAGCGTTATTGTCGGATACTTGGATTACATAATGTCGTTTTTTGATTATTTGGTATTAATATTATGGATTCTATATTTTGTTTGATTATCTCATGGTTTTGTGTAATATTTGGTATCAAACTTTTTAGGCTCAGTGATGTGTGCTGCGCGTGCGATTAAATAAGAAAGGATAAAATGATTTGCTTTTGCACAAGATCGTGTTTTAAATTTATAAAAGTGATTTCTACAAAGACTAAACACACACAAAATAGGCAAGTGTACCTATCGTATTTAATCGATAGAGCCCCCCTGCTCCTAATGTAGAGCTAGAACTACTGCTACCGTGGAATCTGCGGTCACACATAAGTATCTAGCCTTCCAAAAAGGCTGCTAATTAGCACTAATCCTAATGGGGACCATCGATCAAGAAGGACTTCGGAGACTGCAATCGAATTGATCAAAAAAAAAGAAAGAGGGCCAACTCTTCTAGTTGCGCCTCTAACCTTACTACGCTACCCTGATAAAAGGTCGAATTCAGCAGGACTGCAGGCACGAAATGCCGATCAAATCCGTTAAAGGAAGCCTAATCAAAGAGGGCAAACAAGAAGATCTGACTGAGTTGATGATGGACCGGATTTCGAAAGGCGAGAGGCTTTCATAAAGACGTATGATAAAAGGAGGGTCGAGAGAGGCTTATTGCACGATCCACCCAACCCAGCTAAGCTAATCAATGCTGCATAAGATAAGAGAGTGGGAGGCCGGCCCCCCTCTGGAGGTGCACACCCATTTATGAACATATACAAAGGGCTAAAGAGAGAAGTCCATGGAGAACTACCAAATCCAATTACTTTGATTTGTTCGTACCATTATGTCATCGATCACTGCTGGGTCGGTTGGTGAGTCACCCAAAAAAAGCATCGAGAAAGGGAAAGCATATATGTTTTATGAAATGATCAGCGGTTTCATTTATGCTATGCCCTGCATCGTGTTCGTCTGTGTTTATTGAGCTTCAGCGCCATGCGCTTTGCTTCGCTTTATAAAAGAGAGAGAGCCTTGTCTTGAGAGTGAAAAGAAAGGGCAAGCGATAGAAAGGATAGTCTCTCGCGCGTTCGCGAGAACTACTAGAAAATGGTGAGATCATTAGATCATTAGTGAAAGAAGGACCAACGACGATCCTATCCTAAAAGAGAAGAAGGAGTAGGAGGAGTCAGTTTTCTTTGAAGATCGAGGAATCAATCTCCCAATTATGCCATTCGGAAGAAGTCTTCTACAGAGGGAAAGCCTGTTACGAGTAAGCGGAGAGGAAAGATCTCCAGAGATTCTTATCTCATTCCATTCCAGTGGCTCAACCAGTAACCAATGGCGAAAACTAAAAAATCCATGGTTTCCCGGTAGAACCCTATTTCGCCCAAGTTGTTTCAGAACCGGAAAAAAGAAGCGGTTTTTCGCACAGCTTGCGCATAGTGCAGGTCCCACTTGTATATCGTATATGTAGAATAGTATTGGTAAGAACCAAGTATCGATCCGTGGACACAAATGTTTCTAATAATAAATCGTTGTTTTACTTTAATCGGAGGTTTGAATCATTTTGGGGTTAATTTTCTTCAAACTTCTTATAAAATATAAATACTTATATATAATATATAGGTGACCAAGATAAGAGATTCTAAACGAGTTTTTCAATTATGCGAAGGTTACCATCTAAGATCAAGAATCCACTCCATTTTAACATTGATAATTAATATTTGGACATGTGATAAACTTGCCATAGCAATATATGATAGATGGCTCCTTAAACCTTAAGTGAGCATCTTTGGCACTAAGGAGATAGCATGCGCATTTTAAAGTCCACCATTTCCTAATGTCATACCATCTCAATGATGCCAATTTAATTTGGCAAGTAGTTTCGTAAAGTAGAAACATTAGGATTGACTTCGATTTCTCAAATACCAATTCTAACAACTTCGGGTGATTGTAGTTCATCACACAACCTCCCCTTGGTTGATTTATGTAGGCTATAATTACACATTCCGTTAACATATGATTTCTTTAACTAATTTGATATCCTAAGCAAAGCCATTTTCGGATTACCAAGGTTTAGAAAAATACATCATAACTTATATCTCATCATTTCTAAGTTCAATATAAGGATCCATGTTTCGATAATGTATCAAGGTATTTTTATCTTTCAAGAAAATGAATCGATCATGAACGATTGCCAATGGAATTGACAACCACCAACTTTGAATTAGTGATTTAAGATGGTGAAACATTTCTCATCAAAAGATAATTGTAATATAACCATGTACTTTACTAGACTACATCACATGTCTTGATTAATTATCAAGTAAAACAAAGCTTCTTCATAGATTTTAGATGGTAAAAAGAGTTTAGCTCATAATGAGTGTGATGATAAACATTAAGATGATTGATAGTAACAAATACATGATTAAACTTGGAACAATCTAACCAAATGTAGATGAATCCTTCTTCTTAATGATGGTAATGATTGTTGATGATGATGATTGATGGTGATGATCTCCAAGCCTTCAAACTCTTCACTAAATCTCCAAAGTGAGTGTTAGTGTGTGTTTTTATAAGAGAGAATCGGATAGAAATCTTTTCAAGGCACACCAAATGAGTGCAACATGAGCCACTATTTATAGGCAATCTGGATAGTGAGGCACGGCCCCGTGCTTGATGAGCACGCCCCCGTGCATTTTTATGACATGTGCCAGATTTGTTTTGTCTTTTCTGTGAGGTGGCAACGGCCCCGTGCTTTTTAGTGACATGTGCTCAATTCTTTTTTGTCTTTTCTGTATTCCCGTCCACGGCCCCATGCATGATGAGCACGGCCCCGTGCTTTTGCTTACAGATTTTGTCTTTTCTTGTGTTAGAAGCATGGGGGCGTGTTTCTTGAGGCATGGGGGCGTGTTTCTTTGTTTTATTGTGTTTTCTTCTGTTTTTCTTCGTCTTTTTACTTGTTTCTTCGTTTGGGGCTTGGTTTCACCTGAAATTATGTTTTATTATGAAAAGTAGTCTTTTATGCTATGTTATTTGACAGAAATTGCAGTTTTCAGAGATTATTTGATGCCGAAAAGATGTATATTTTTATGTACATCACTCAGTTACATTGTTTTGCAGTTTTCACATGTCGTTTATTTTAGTAAGCTTCGAGTTTCATTTAATGCTTTTATTCATGGGGTGGAAACATGCAAACTTATAAAAAATTATTCTATGTTCTATTCTTGCAATTTGATCCAAGTTTTATTCATGATATTCATTGTGTGTGATTATTACAAGTGTATACTTAATCGCATGTACAACCATTAACTTACAAAGCTCGTTGTAGTATGATGATAGATCTATTGGATTGGCCCGCCCACTCAAGCCTCGGGTCGAGGCCCGATGCCTGTGTGTTCAGAATCCGACGATCACTCTGATCTTCGCTTCCTTCATTCGGTTTCTGGTTCTTGGCTGAACCAGTAGGTTTCCAACCTTCGCTTTTACGCTCAAATACAAATGAAATTCTTGCTCAGTTCAAGTCAGCAGGATCTATCTCTTATGAAAGGTTTATTGATGAAGGTTACGTATTATTTAAATCTCTATTTTTGTTATAAAGTAAAAAAGGCGCTCTCGTGCAATCTAAACAAGACAAACTTACAGAATCAAAGAACCTAACAAATGTAGGCGGAATACACTCATGATCTGCTTCACAAAGGGGTGATTGGGTCGAAATCTATTTGTGAGATTAGGGATCGGCATATATTATCATAAACAATAAACATATTAGTCTAATCATGGGATTTGATGACTCACTAAATGTGTCAAGAGGTTTGGTTTTAATCACAAAAGTATGCAAGTAACTTAAACATATGGAACATATATTTTCAACATATATTCTATTGTTTTATTTAAACTTATGGTTTCACCAACTATTTTTAGTTGACACTCTCGCTTGTTTTTCAGGTATTAAAAATTAGTTTGTTGAAAATTACCCGGTGATATAGGACATTGGACCTAGTTTAAATAATGAATAAAACCATATTTATTTCTTGTCATGGTTTATTTGCTTGTTTTATTTGTTTGTTTTATTTGAACAATAGGTGCTTGTTATTTTTCAAATCTATTAATGAATTATGAAACTTTTTAGTCGATCATGAGCATTGTCTCACGCTAACATATTTCGGCATCGGTTGGGTGAGACACAAGGTTAAACCATTTCATTTAGAAGAGATGGAGTAAAAAGAGGTAACGTGATAATGATGTGACACCTACATAGAGTTACTGATCATGAATGTATACATCATGACCTAACACTTCTTCCAAGGTGTGTTATCAGCTGTCTACATAAATCTGTAACGTTTTAAAATTGTACTTTGTTTTTAAGTAGTTAAAACATGTTCATAAAATTTCAAAGCCATGAAAACATAGGTTTTCAAAATTAGAACAGGTCAAAAAGTTTTTTATTAGAATATTCAATGCTAACTTAGATGGAATAGGCAACGTATGTAGGTGAGGAAAATATTTAGGACGATTCACATAGAATATGGCACACAAAATTGTGTATGTTCGGGATGTTTTCAAGGTTACATACAAAATCAAATAAGCAGTGCCCTATTTAGGTATATGGAAATGAAAAACAAAATAACAGGGATAGAACCTACTACTATAACATAAAATGATCGAAAAACTACGCATTTGGACATTAAACTCCTTTTAAAGGATTTGATCAATTGCATTATTTAGTGTGAGACACTAAAGGATCAACTTCACAACACGATGTTTGTCCAAATCGCATCAGATGGGTGGAAATCAGTCACAAATTATCGTAATCATCAACATCCAAGTGAATTTGAGAATTTATCTATAAATTTGCCAAACGGAACTGGGTTTTTAGACTGGCAGTTTTCACAAGTGAGTATGTGTCCGGAAATATTTGATAATAATTTGTATCAATGTGTCGGGATTGTTTCCAATAGGTGGCGGCAGAGAATTTGGTTTTCTTTAGGTTGAGGAATTTTAGAGTGAACCGCAAGAATTTCCGGAGATGGTAGCCGACCATGGTGCCAAAGATGGTGGTCTACGAGGAATGGGATAGTGATGAGGGAAGAAATGGGGACAGATGATGTAAGGATGAAATAACGTGCTCTAAGTGTTTTATATTGTGTGTTTTACTTGTTTATATGTATCGAACACAAGTATTTTGATTGGTTTTATGTTTACAGGTGATCGAAGCTTAGAAAAGCTTAAAAGAGCGAATTTGGAGCATTCATGATGGAGTGGAAATGAAAGTAATGATATATGATATGATAGAGAATGGAAATACGAAGATGTGGCTGCAAACGGGGAGGAAACGGAGTTGAAATGAAGATTTTATGAAGAAAATGGTGTTTTGGTGCTGTAGCAGCCGTAAGGCAGTGACCAGAGGCCGTAAGCTACGGTGTCCAGGCCGTAAGCTACGGCCGGGTCTGATGGAAAATCGTTTTTTTATTGTTTTTCTTCCATATTTAAGCCCAACTAAACCCTAAATCGATTATGTTTCATACCCTAACATACTTGGCGATTTTGGAGCCATCATACACCATCTTAACACCTCTCATTTTGGAGCAATACGCGATGGGTTTTCCTTCTAATCCATCGCGTATCGCGATAGGTCAGGAAAACTAGAATTTTCATTTTAAACCCTAAGGTTTGGATTTTGACATTTGGTCCCTTGACTTAGGAAACTTAATATTTTGAACATGAAACTTTCACGATGTTACAGTGAAGTAGATATTGTCATCATAATCAAGAAGTGCGGGTCAAGGTTGCAAAAGCTCTCATCAGCAGGACCCATTTGACATAAGAGATTTGAATCAGGTAGATGTGCTTCTTTCCTTTGCATTGATTTTTGAAATAGTTTAAGTTCCGTGTACCATACTCTATTGTTAAGTAAAATATATGTTGGGTACAATGTAACGTTTAAGTGTGGGGGTGTGGGAAAGTATTAGGGAACGAGTTTTTGAGAAAGTGAAAACGTTTAATTGAATTGCATTTGGTATTAATATCCTGTATTTGCATCTGTTTTTGAAAATATGAGTTACATTGAGGGCAATGTAAATCTCAAGTGTGGGGATGGAGAAATTAAAAATTTTTGGCCTTATAGTAGCTTGATTGTGCGCAAAATCCGGAATTGTAACTTGTTAATCGCTAATATTAATGTCAAGTAGAGGTCTTTGGTCATGGTCAGTTTTTAAGCTTCTCGAAAGTCTTCCCATGCAAATGTTTTTCAAAAATAAAATTATAATGGGCCGTTTAGATGGGGATAACGAGTCATGGGGACAGGTACACATGTTTCATGTCAGTAACCTAATTCCTCTGGTCCGTGTGTAAGATTTGCCTTGTATAAAATACACATATAATATGTAGTATATACACATGTCATTTGAGTGCCATTATAGAGAGTAAACAGTATGCCCATAATATCTATAACTTGGTGGTCTCATGCATTTCGAGATCTTAGTTTGGCATGAATGTAAAAGTGATAGAGGAAATTAGGTTAAGCCTCGTCTAAATGAGTGCGAGTGTGGGTATCGGGGGTTGGGCCTCATACGTTATATATATGAGCATGGATAATGAGAGGGGCGAGGGATTGGGTCCCTTGGAAAACATTTTTGGACCTATTCTTTCGTTCAATCAACCCCGGTGTGATATTACGAGACGATCTGGCTTATTAGGTTTCTTTGTAATTGCTTTACTATTCATCAATAGGATGTATTAAGCATTATGTTTATTATGCTTCAAAATAAATTGTGTTAAAGTTGAAATGTTCAAGTGTTATGAGTTATAAAAAAATGATGAAAAGTCAAAGAATAGCTCAAAAAGAGTCAATGTTCTAGTCAGTTTTGGTTGTAAATGAAAGTTAGTGAGGTTGTTTAGTTGTTTAGTCATTGGAATAAATTGGTCATTGTTTATGTCAGTTGTTTATGTCAGTGTTATTTAGTTGTATTGTAATAAGCCAGATCGGATCGTTTGAGCTACTTTAAAAAAATTCCCTTTCATACCCTTACACTTAGCCCCGTTACAACCCGTTTTAAGCCCTCTTGATTTGAATTTGTGTCAAATCATTTATATGGGTGGAGATATGACTTGCTTCCAAGCTTATTACATTGTGTTTATACTTGGTATTGAGGCATAGAGATACTAACACATCTTTTGCTGGTCCAGATATTAAACCGAGAGGAGAGATGTTATATTATGAGGGGTATGACCATGTGTGCCTTAACCGGAAACAAAGTACACTCGTTTGGGCGATTTCAAAGTTTTAAAATGTATTATTAAATTATTTGGTGGGTTATCAACCTTGACAGTGTCAGTTCTTGGGAATTGGGTATGACCATATACCTCACTAGTATTAATACTGATAATTGATAAACCATCGATCGAGGTGTATGTGTTTCATGATAGTTTGCTTGAGGGCAAGAAAATGGTATGTGTGGGGATGTGATGTAAGGATGAAATAACGTGCTTTAAGTGTTTTATATTATGTGTATTACTTGTTTATATGTATCGAACGCAAGTATTTTGAATGGTTTTATGTTTACAGGTGATCGAAGCTTAGAAAAGCTTAAAGGAGCGAATTTGGAGCATTCATGATGGAGTGGAAATGAAAGTAATGATATATGATATGATAGAGAATTGAAATACGAAGACATGGCCGCAACCGGGGAGGAAAACAGAGTTGAAATGAAGATTTTATGAAGAAAACGGTGTTTTGGTGCTGTAGCAGCCGTAAGGCAGTGGCCAGAGGCCGTAAGCTACGGCCGAGTCTGATGGAAAATCGTTTTTTCTTGTTTTTCTTCCATATTTAAGCCCAATTAAACCCTAAATCTATTATGCTTCATACCCTAACATACTTGGGCGATTTTAGAGCCATCATACACCATCTTAACACCTCTCAATCACCAAATCATCCATGGTTTCATCCTTCCAATCCATACTTGAGTCAATCGTGATGCAGAGGCAAGGCTAAATCATTCGTGACCGCTTTAGGTGTAGGGTTTGCATATGAACTGATTATTTTATGATTGTTACCAATATTGGGATTTAGTTTTGATTAATATTTTGGTTGATTGAACCTCTATGATTATTACCAATTTTATGATTGTTACCATTTTTGGGATTTAGTTTTGATTTATCATCAATTATTTGGTTTGTATTCATGTCACACCCCAAACCATGGCCTAGGTGTATGACACATATGTTGGTACCACATTTGTAAATAAATCAGAGTTACGGTTTAGTACCGGAAGTCTTGAAAACATGTGGATTTAAAATTATAATATTTACATACAAAAGACGGATTAAAAAGTTTCCCGTTTAATGTTAATAGAATACTTGTTTTAGTTTACAAACCACCATTCATTTTGTAATAAGATAAACAAAAAGATCCAAGCCATCGGATATCTTGAGCATTTCGCTACTCCAAGCCCTAACCTTGATCACCTGTAAAATGTTAAGAAAATATGTCAGCAACAAATGCTGGTGAATATGCTGACGCTAAAAATATTTTCTTTTACTTAATCACCCCTCGAGACTATGTAGGTCTCGGCCCATCTTGGCTTAGGAATAATCAAGTTAAAATAACAAAATTCATAAACTCAAGTCTCTACACTCGGAACCCCCAGCAAACACTGTATTGTTCGACTAGTTGAGTGCCTATACGTAAACACAAGGTCATACTCCCTGCATGCAGCGTAATTGTGACCAGGTGTGATGTGCCCATCACATATGTAAGTATCCAAACAAACGTACACGATAGCCTAAAGCCAGTGTTTATACCCTTGTTTATAAATGTTTTAGAGACACTTAGTCTCATGTAAACCTTTTTCATTTAACATGTTGACTCTTTTGAAAACAAGTTTGTAAAGTTGGGGCGTATTCACCTTTTCAATTTGGATCGGATTCAAACACCGTCCGAGGGCCTTTCCCGTTGCTATCTCGCTCCTATAGTAGGAGTATAACTATTTTTTAGTCAGATATGCAATCCGGCTTAAGACCTTTAGTCTTATTTTATAAACTTTACCTCGATAAACCTTTAGTTCAAAATCTCTTTTACTTTAAAACCTTTAGTTTAAAAAGTAAAATTATAAACCTTCAATTTATTCTATAAAACTCTACGTTTATTCTTCTCTAAGAAACGTATTCTTTTCTTTTCTTTATTATTTAAGAATAGTTTTTATTACTTAAATAATATTTTCATATGAAAGAATCACATATATAATAATATTCATAATTTCTTTCTTTTACTATTCTTTGTTATATTTTCTTTTATTTTATCGAGGTATCGAGTATAACATTGACTTAGGGTTTTAAGCCTTTTATAATATTTTATTATTATTTTATTCAGGCATTATGTCTACCTTTTCTCGGCTTACACAAACCCTAATTACTCGAGCAGCACCTCAACACCGTTTCACCTTCTTTATGTTCTTGCTTAACTCTTTTTCTCGTCAGTCTTCTCTTGGCACGCAAATCGATGAACACCAATACTTCACCACTCGTCAGCACGCTTTACGAGACTAATCTCCATGACGTCAGGAATGAAAATCTCCTTCTTGGTTGATACGTTGGTGGAAAGTGGCACAAACTACGAGAAAACGTCACGGAAAACGAGGTAACGATCGGGAATTGGCACGAACTTAGAGGTATAAAACTAGAGAGATGTTTTAGTGAGAGAAAGTAAGGCTGATTTGGGATGTGGAGTGAGAAGCCCTTGGCCGCTATTTATAGGCAATTTCAAGTAGCCCATCCCGATACGCGATGGCCTCCTTGGCTAGCTCGTTGCGTATCGCGACGTATGCTAGTTGAGTCACCATGTAGACCTGCCATGTGGCGACACGTGGCAGGCGTTGCGCCATGTGGTGACACGTGGCGGACGTGATATCACGTGGTGACGCGTGGCGGAGGTTGTGCCACGTGTTGACACATGGAATGACACGTGCCCTCAGTGTCAGACAACCTATCGCGATATGCGATGGGTTTTCCTTCTGATCCACGCGTATCGCGATGGGTCAAGAAAACCAGAATTTTCAATTTAAACCCTAAGGTTTGGATTTTGACATTTTTGGTCCCTTAACTTTGGAAATTTGACATTTTGAACTCGAAATTTTCACGATGTTACATCCTCCCTTCAATGAAATAAATCTCATCATCGAGATTTCTTCTTTAGAATAGATGGGGGGTATTTCTTCCTCATTTCGGATTCGAGTTCCCATGTATACTCAGGACCCCTTTGTGAGTCCCATTTGTACTTAACAATTTTCAATGTTCGTCCTTTAAATTTCTTTGTTTTCGTATCTTCTATTTGAATTGGTTTTTCCACAAATTTTAAGTTTTCATTAATTTCAATATCTTTTAATGGCATAGATAGAGATTCGTCGGCCAAACATTTTCGTAGATTTGAGATATGGAACACGTCGTGTATCCCTTGAATTTCCTCAGGTAGTCGCAAGCCGTCTTCAACAGTACCAATTCGTTCGAGTACCTCGAATGGTCCAACGAATCGAGGGCTTAGCCTTCCTTTCTTTCCGAAGCGAACGGCGCCTCTCCATGGCGAGAATTTCAATATACTTTGTCACCAACATTGAATTCCAATGGCTTACGACGGACATCGGCATAACTCTTTTGGAGATCAAGTGCCGTCTTAATTCGTTCTCAGATTTGGAGAATCTTGTTGGTGGTTTCTTGGACTATCTCGGGTCCGGATAATTATTTATCTCCAGTTTCATACCAGTACACGGGTGTCCTACATTTACGACCATATAATGCCTCGAATTGTGCGGCTTGAATACTCGTGTGATAGCTATTGTTATACGAGAATTCCATTAGAGGTAGGTAGTCATCCCAACTTCCACCTAAGTCAATCACACAAGCGCGGAGCATATCCTCCAACGTTTGAATTGTCCTTTCGCTCTGCCCATCAATTTGTGGATGATAGGCGGTGCTAAGTTTTAACTTTGTGCCTAACGCTTGTTGGAAGCTTTTCCAGAAGTGAGACGTGAAACGACTGTCTCGATCAGAAATTATAGACAACGGTACTCCATGAAAAGCAACGATATTGTTCACATAGATACGTGCTAATCTATCCATTGAATACGATTCATTGATGGGTATGAAATGTGTGGATTTTGTTAATCGATCCACGATAACCCAAATAGCATTATGTTGTCGAGTCGTCTTAGGGAGTTTCGTAATGAAATCCATAGTTATTAACTCCCACCTCCATACAGGAAGTTCGGGTTGCTGAAGCAATCCCGAAGGCTTTTGGTGTTCAGCCTTGACCTTCAAACATGTTAGGCATTTCTCAACATGCGAAGCAATGTCCTTTTTCATCCCATTCCACCAGTAGTTCGGTTTGAGATTTTGATGCATTTTGTCACTACCGGGGTGCATCATGTACTTGGAATTATGAGCTTCGTTCATTATTTTCTCACGCAAGTCTCCAATGATTGGTACCCAAATTCTATTACCTAGTCTAAGGATATCATCGTCACCCTTAACTAGCGAGTCAATGGTGTCGTTACTTTTTTCATCAGAGATCTTGTTTTCATTGATCGCTTGAACTTGAGCGGATTTTATTTGTTAAGATCTCCTTGAAGTTCTAGTCTTAATGCTCGGACTTTTTTCGGCTTTTCATGTTCCTTACGACTTAAGGCATCGGCCACAACATTGGCTTTGCCCTCGTGATAAATGATCTCGCAGTCGTAGTCGCTTAGACTTTCCATCCATCGTCGTTGTCGCATGTTAAGCTCTTTTTGATCGAAGATGTGCTTTAAGCTTTTATGATCGGTATACACGGTAGATCTTACTCCATAGAGATAGTGCCTCCATATCTTTAGTGCAAAGATTATGGCGCCTAACTCTAGATCGTGAGTTGTATAATTCTTTTTGTGCACCTTGAGTTGTCGAGAGGCGTAGGCG
The DNA here is from genome assembly GCF_021521415.1 of Bidens hawaiensis. NCBI lineage: Eukaryota > Viridiplantae > Streptophyta > Magnoliopsida > Asterales > Asteraceae > Bidens > Bidens hawaiensis. The sequence continues at coordinate 26,873 of NW_027506218.1, read as the reverse complement.
ATCACTTTCTTTCGTTGCATCAGTACGCATTCTCCGCCAAAATAGGACGCGTCACTAAACACAACAAAATCCTCTGTACCTTCTGGCAAGGCCAGTATATGTGCTTGGGTGAGTTTTTGCTTAAGTATATCGAATGCCTCTTGTTGTTTTGTTCCCCACTCATACTTGATGATTTTGCGAGTTAGAGAAGTTAGGGGAACGGCTATACGAGAAAAATTTTCGATGAACCTTCGATAATAGCCAGCCAAAACCAAGAAACTTCGAATCTCGGTTGGCGACTTTGGAATTTCCCACTTAAAGATGACGTCAATATAAGCGGGGTCCACTTGAATACAATTGACGTTGATGACATGACCAAGAAATTGCACTTCGTGCAACCAGAACTCGCATTTCGAGAACTTAGCTTACAACTTCTCGGTTCTAAGTATTTCAAGTAAGGTTCGGAGGTGAATTTCATTATCAGCCTTAGACTTAGAATAAATAAGTATGTCGTCGATGAATACGATAACAAATTTATCCAAGTAAGGTTTGCATATTCCATTCATCATATCCATGAACGTGGCTGACGCATTAGTGAGACCAAATAGCATAACCGTGAACTCATAATGTCCATACCTCGTTCGGAAAGCGGGTTTCAGAATATTTTCAGATTGAATCTTGAGTTGATGGTAACCAGAACGAAGGTCGATTTTGGAAAAGAAACTTGCGCCTTGGAGTTGGTCAAATAGATAATCGATTCGAGGAAGTGGATAACAATTCTTGATTGTGACTTTGTTCAACGCTCTATAATCTATGCACATCCTCATGGATCCATCCTTCTTCTTGACAAAAAGTATTGGCGCTCCCCATGGTGATGAACTCGGTCGAATGAAGCCTTTCTCAAGAAGCTCGTCGAAATGTTTCTTTAGTTCCTTCATTTTAGTCGGCGCTAAGCGACACAGAACTTTGGCATTCGGAGCAGTACCGGGGATAAGATCGATCCAAACTCTACTTCACGATCGGGAGGAGTTCCAGGAAGTTCATCAGGAAAGACATCAGAAAATCTGAGACTACAGGTACGTCCTTTATCTCCTTTGGCTTGGATTCTTCATTGACGTAGGCCATGAATGCTAAGCATCCTTGATTCAAACATTTGTTAGCCCTAATCATAGAAATTATGCTAACTTGGCCAACGTCTTTGTCCCCTTCAATTCGAATGGTTCGTTTATCAGGGGCTTGAAGTTCGACAGTTTTGCTATTGCAAATGATACGAGCATGGTTATTGGATAACTAATCCATACCAAGTACAATATCAAAACCAGCAAAAGTCATTGGTAAAAGTTGAATGGGCAGAATATAACCAGCTAAGGGAATTTTTCCGTTTTCAAGGGCTTCGGAGATTTTGACTATTTCTCCACTAGCAGTCTCGACGCTTAGAGTTTTATTTAGTTTTGTTAAAGCTTCGTTTAATAGACTACAAAAGCTAAAATCTATAAAACTTAAATTGGCACCTGAATCAAACAAAACTCTAGCATAGGTGTCGTTGACTAGAAACGTAGCGGTGATGGTTTTCGGCATGTCAGCAGCCTTTTTCGTGTTGAGAACGAAGACTCTTGCGTTTCCCTTTTTGTTGCGACCACTTCCACCCGCACCACCAGTCGCGGGTTTCTTCTGGGGACACTCAAAGCTCAAATGCCCCATCTCCTTGCAGTTGTAACAAGTCATTTTCTTCTTCCAGCAATCGGCCGTTGCGTGGCCAGGTCTTTGACATGAATCACAGACAATTGTTGAAGAAGATGAAACGTGTCAGCATTGCCCTCGGTGGCGCTTCCTACAAATCTTGCAAAACGGAGCGTTCAAATTAAATCTAGTTCGGTTCTGACTTGTACCCTTTCCTTTGAAGTGGACGTTTCCACCTGTTCTCCCTTGATTGTTGGTCGTTGTTACCTTCTTGGCTTCCTCTTTGTTACGGTAAAGGCCGCCCATTAGATATTCGGCCAATTCCATCGCGGAGTCGGCCGTTTGAGGAAGATGAGACCTCACCATGTCGCGGATTTCCCGCGACAATCCCCATATATATAGCGTGACTTTGCTGGACTTAGGGTTAACCGGCTGGGGAACAAGGAGACAGTGCTCATGAAACTTCGTATTGTATTCTCGAAGGTTTGTCCCTATGACCTTATGGTTTAGAAATTTTGTTTGGATTTGGTCGGTTTCGTGCATTGGACAAAATTTCGTCATCAAAATTGCCTTGAATTCTTCCCATGAAAGATTGTATAGTACTTGACGTCCTTTACTCATTATCAGCGTGTTCCACCATTCCAACGCCTCGCCCTTGAACATCTGGGCGGAGTATTGTATCATCTCTTGACTCGAACATTTACTTATAATAACAATCGATTCCATCTCCTCAAGCCATCTTATAGTCGTGATAGCTCCTTTGTCTCCATGAAATTCTTTCGGCCCAATATACTTGAAGTCTTTGAACGAACAGCCACCAATATTCAACATCTTAAATTCTTGACGAATACGACCATCGGAATTTGACTCATGAACACTCTCCTCAACACGGGATGGTTTCGGACGGGATTTAACGGATTTTCGAGAAAGATCAACGGATTGAGAATGTTTGGAATGTTTAGATTGAGATATAGCTTCAGATTCATTCCTAACTGCTTCTTTAATCATTGTATTTATCGGGAATTGGTTCTTCTTGTTCTTTCTCGGGGTCTTTCCCTTTTTCTTTTCGATTATCAACTTCTTTTCGAGCTTTTTCAATATTATTACTTTGTTGAGACATTGTTCTTTTTCACGTTTTCTTACTGAAATTTTAACAAAGTTTCTCTTATTAAGCATACATTTTATTTATTCAACGTATGTATATATCATATATGATATATACATGGATTATTACATCACATACATATATATACATCCATACTTGATGTATATATATTTATTCATATCCATACATTTACATATCACATAACACAACAAGGTTACATTAAACACACACAACTTTTTCCCAATCTTTCTTCTCTCATCTTGTCAATCCTTGATAAACTTCTTGACCATCTTCGTCATTTTGTTGCATTTCCTTAGATTTTTTTCTCCAATCTTCTTCTTCTTCTTTCCATCCACAGCTATCTTCTTCATCAGGTCATTCGTCTCATGCAAGGCTCTGTCCAAATGCTCCTCCTGTGACTGAGGGATCTCGTTAGGATATCCGTAGCGGGGTGGCGGATCACGGTACCCCATCATGACTACGTCGAAATGGTTCTTCGGGTCCGGATATGGAGATGCGGTCATATCATATGAGTAGTTGAAGAACGCCTCGGCAGCTTCGTTTTGTTGGCGGATTTCGTCCGCTTGTTCTTCCACCGTTGGAATCGTGCATTGGTAGGGTGGAAAACTTGATGCTTTGTTTTTCAGCTCCTCAAGGTATTGCACATAAGGATCAACAGAGCCTTAACTTGGGTTTTGGGGAGAGAGTGATTCTTCCATTGGAGTCAAAACTTCAATAGGATTATCAGGGTATTCCTCTTCCGGGTCCTCTTCGGATTCTCTTCTAGATCCTCTTCTTCCTCAGGTTCCTCTTCTTCTTCAGATTCTTCTTCTTCCATAAGTTGAACAGTCTCCTTCACAATCTGGGGCATTCGGAAACTTTTGTAGGGCATCATTACTCTCATCTTGGGCTTGGGGGATGGTCCTTCACCATTGTTGGGACGGGAGTCAACAGAGTCAAAGGCAGAGCTTCTAATATGCCATCTACGTTTGTCAGAATGGCATTGCATCCAGTCAGATGAGAGAGATCTTGGTTCCTCCTTAATCGGTCTATTGGAGAGGAAAGCATATGAAGGATGAGGATTTGGAGGTAGGTATGTTGGAGCACCAGATAGGTAATATGGTGGGATTTCAGACGGTTGATATGTTGGGACTTCAAATGGGTGGTACATGGGTATGCTTGGCGGATGGTAGCTTGAATGCCTCAGCGCTTGATATCCTTGCCATGGTGTATCGTTGGGCAGATTGATCGGATTTTGTTCAGTACCGGGGAATTGAAATGGTTTGGTTAGGTCATGTTCCACGTCTTGATAAAAAAAATGCTTCATAATAGTCTTCACTCATGTTATCTTTGGGTAGAGGTTCGGCAATTCCAGCCTCCTTTGCTTTACGTACATAGTTCTCCATCATGTTCTTGAACGACATCTAACATTTTGGGTGGTTTAGAGTGAGGAGGGAAAGAAAAGGTTTACCAACCTATCTTATCCCTATTTCAAATAAAACAAGTAATGAAATTATATTCCTATACTTGGATCGAAGCTTAGGTATTATCTTGTAATACCTAATTCGCTAAGATCGATGGCTCTGATACCAACACTTTTCACACCCCAAACCACGTCTTAGGTGTATGACACATATGTTAGTACCACATTTGTAAATAAATCAGAGTTACGGTTTAATAGCGGAAGTCTTGAAAACATGTGGATTTAAAATTATAATATTTACATACAAAAGACGGGATTAAAAAGTTTCCCGTTTAATGTTAAAAGATTACTTGTTTTAGTTTACAAACCACCATTCATTTTATAATAAGATAAACAAAAAGATCTGATCCATCGGATATCTTGAGCACTTCGCTACTCCAAGCCCTAACCTTAATCACCTACAAAATGTTAAGAAATACGTCAGCAACGAATGCTGGTGAATATGCTGACACTAAAAATATTTTCTTTTACTTAATCACCCCTCAAGACTACGTAGGTCTCAGCCCATGGTGGCTTAGGAATAATCAAGTTATAATAAAAAAATTCATAAACTCAAGTCTCTACACTCGGATCCCTCAGCAAACACCGCAACGTTCGACTAGTTGAGTGCCTATACGTATACACAAGGTCATACTCCTGCAGGTAGCGTAATTGTGACCAGGTGTGATGTGCCCATCACATATGTAAGGATCCAGACAAACGAACACGATAGCCTGAGGCCAATGTTTAAACCCTTGTTTATAAATGTTTTAGAGACACTTGGTCTCATGTAAACCTTTTTCATTTAACATGTTAACTCTTTTGAAAACAAGTTTGTAAAGTTGGGGCGTATTCACCTTTTCAATTTGGATCGGCTTCAAACACCGTCCGAGGGTCTTTCCCGTTGCTATCTCGCTCCTGCAGTACGAGTATAACCATTTGTTAGTCGGATATACAATCCGGCTTAAGACCTTTAGTCTTATTTTATAAACTTTACCTCGATGAACCTTTAGTTCAAAATCTCTTTTACTTTAAAACCTTTAGTTTAAAAAGTAAAATTATAAACCTTTAATTTATTCTATAAACCCTACGTTTCTTCTTCTCTAAGAAACGTATTCTTTTCTTTATTATTTAAGAATAGTTACTTATTACTTAAATAATATTTTCATAAGAAAGAATAACACACACACACACACACACACACACATATATATATATTCACACATATATAATAATATTCATAATTTCGCTCTTTTACTTTTCTTTGTTATATTTTCTATTATTTTATCGAGGTATCGAGTATAACCTCGACTTAGGGTTTTAAGCCTTTTATAATATTTTATTATTATTTTATTCGGGCATTATGCCTACCTTTGCTCGGCTTACACAAACCCTAATTACTCGAGCAGCACCTCAACACCGTTTCACCTTCTTTATCTTCTTGCTCAACTCTTTTTCTCGTCACTCTTCCCTTGGCACGCAAATCGATGATCACCAATACTTCACCACTCGTCAACACGCTTTACGAGACTAATCGCCATGACGTCCGAAATGGAAATCTCCTTCTTGGTTCGTACGTTGGTGGAAAGTGGCACAAAATACGAGGAAACGTCACGGAAAACGAGGTAACGATCGGGAATTGTGATGACCATCGTTCAAGTCAATCAAAAACCCAATTTGAACTAAATAGTTAGAGCAAGTAGGGTATCGTATCACAAGGAGTATGTGGTCAATTTAATTCGTGTACAGATTAAATATTATGAAGTAACTAGTGTTTAGTGCTGATCACACAAGCAATTGAAATGAATTTAGATAACTAAGCAACAAGCAAGTAAACAAGTTTTAAGCAGTTAACAAAGCAAATCACATCCGGGAATTCAAGTAAGCAACCTACAGTCATCTCATGCAACCTATCAGATTAATTATAAACGATTAACTAAAGACTGATTAATCAGACAACACCTTAGACATCAACAAGCACTTTACACACGACACTGGTTATCAAACAGTCCTTGCCAGTGTGACTCAATTAAGGTTAATTGTATGTTTTATTGTATTCAATCTAACCAAACAGTCATATGATCAAGTATCTAGCAATTGGTAACAGATCATTCAGACTAACGTAAATCTAAACCGACCGAACACTCAGAAATACCAAACATCAATAATCATATATCAATATATCAATCATCAATAATAACACAATAATATTCTTAGTCACATGAGAAAAACTATAAATATTACAAACTATACATCCCGGGTGCGATTCTAGGAGATTAGCCGAGCCTTGACATAATTGAATCTTCGATACGGATGATGTGTATCATGTATAGGGTCTTGACACAAGCAATGGTGGTGAAAATCGCTTTCTTGAACTGCTGGAATCGCCTCTTGGTCGTCAAAACGGAGTTAGGGTTCTTGAGAATGAAAAATAACATATTAACCTAATTTTCCTGTCTTTTATGTCCATCGCGATACGCGATGTCCATATGACCATCTCATCGCGTATCGCGACCTAAGAAAACCTCATTTTCAGATTCCTCTCATCGAGAAACCCAAAATTCATATATTATGGCTCGCGTAACTCATTTTCTAGCTCAGGATATGCTCGTTTTACTTCAAGGTCGCATTTTGTCAACCCATCTTGTTCAGTTTTAGCATCGGCTTATGATTTCTCATCCATACTCTTCCCGAATCCTTGTAACACTTCCCAAGACATCAAATCTACTTCGGTCTTCCCGAGATATCATTCCATGCTCGTACAAGTCTCCAATTTAGCATCTTTAATGCTTGTACAAAAGCACGTATGAAGTACAAAAGTTCTAACAATATATTCAATAAAACTACATAATTAATACACAAATATATATACAAAATACCCGACCATCAAATTGGCACGAATTTCAAGGTATAAAACTAGAGAGATGTTTTAGTGAGAGAAAGTAAGGTTGATTTGGGATGTGGTTTGAGAAGCCCTTGCCCGCTAATTATATGCAATTTCAGGAAGCCCATCGCGATACGCGATGGCCTCCTTGGCTAGCCCGTTGCGTATCGCGACGTAGGCTAGTTGAGTCACCTCACACCCTCAAAATCCACTAACAGAGTTTTACCGTCATAGGGTGTGAACTAACAGGATCGGAATCATTAGTTATATCAAACACCAAAAATTAAAGTTTTCAAAACAACCAAGACATACTAGTCTTAAGTAAAGATGCGGAAGCGTAAACTGTAAAGCAATTAGTTGCGCCACACAGGATGACTTAAAACACGGTTATCATGATAAAAAATAAAAAGAAGTTTAAAGCAATAGAGTTCAGTGAATGCATGTCCTATACCGCTCGCCCGCCTCGGCTACCTGATATGAACATACTAAAAGTGTCAATACAGGGTTCGTGAGTTCACAGGTTTACATAAATTAAGTGTTTCATTTTAGCATTACCAGATAGTGTTAAGTCAATTATATATCAATAGGTAGCTAACCTATCAAGCATGTATTACTAAGTGTTCGACACCGAAGCTGACTGTTTATACGATTGCCTTGCCACCATGTCAACCACGACCATAGTAAATGTGTTAGCCAAAATTACACCCACTTGACCTACAGTCGAGTTTAGAGTTGGGTGGGGTTTGTCAAACCCAGTAGTACTACTCAAAGGTGACTCGCTATTTTGCAAATATTAACCGGTTCGATGTTCAGAAGGACTTAGTTGGTTTATTGCCACTTAGCCTTACAAGTGATATATAATGAGTAACAAAATCTAAATCGTTGGAGTATGTTATCTCCCCCTAATAAAAGCGTTAAAAGAGTAAAAGGGGCCGTGAAACTCACTGTTTGCGAAGTTAACTAAAAGATCTGAGAAAAGCGTGTGTCACAGAAATCCTCACTAGTGCTCTAAAAACAAGAATGAGATTTCTAATTGTTTAAACTACGAGTGAGTCTCTAGACTTGACACAGTAAAGTTATGCATGAGATGTGTTCGTGTTACGAAAGTGAAACAAATACAACTCGACAAACACGTTGGTGAATCAGTTACATGTGTGAACAAGTATAGTATTAAATGTTACCATGGTACATTACCAATAAATTATCTCCCACAAGGGAATATATGTCAAACACATAGCGAACATCGATCAATTAATCACTTTTCATGTTAACTCAAGGAATACAACAGCTAAGTTACAGAGACAGATTTTAACACGTCAAGATTCGTCTATTTCATAAATCATAACATGTAAATAAAATCACCAAAAATCATCACATAAGAACACTTGAGTTAGGTTTCTAAATAGTTTTATTATATTTTTACAACGTACGGTTTTCTCACAATGATCAAAACAATACAGTAAACACACAGCAGTCATTATCATGCGCAACCAAATATTATTTACTATTCCCGTTACATGGCTAATCCAATTAATGAAAGGACAATTTTGTTAGATTCCTCACTCAAATTATTAACTTCTAGAAGTGGATAAACTCAATTGGTCTTGTCGTTTGTGAGATATACTAATTACAAAACAGCCTACAAGCAGGCTTCCCGAAACAGACTTGCACATCATATTTGTAAATTAATAAAAACTAGCTTTTACACTTCCGAAAACTACAAACTCAGACTCTTTAGAAACTAGACTCGACCTACTACATCATAGAATCAATAGTCACTTCAAAACACATCATTAACATCAAGTTACAGTCGATTTAACATGCAATTATGAATCTGTCCGGCATCAGTTTTCCAAAACTCAAACAACTATTAACCTATGAACTAACAATCATGCATGCAACCCTAGGTCATCAATAATCAACATATTTAGCATCTAGGGTTTATTATTATCATGTTTAATGATACAAATATTCATAGAATAGATTAGACATAGTGTTTGGTTTACCTAGTTAGCACCTTAACCCTTCAATCAAGTTTGTAATGTGGTGTATGTGTGTGTGTTGTTAATGTTCGGTCGATCCAAGGGGGAGGGGGGGCTGCTGCCGTCGCACAAAGGGAGGGAGAGGGAGAGGGAGAGGGAGTTAGGGTTTTAGTTAAGGTTGTTTATATATTAATAACTAGCACATGTACCTCATGCTTTAAGTGTTGCAAATTACTTAAAAATGAGTGTCTTAATTTACCCTTGTTTGGTGTATTATATATAGTATAGATTATAATATAAGTTACACATCACACCCTGGACTTCTAGTTTAGTTTAATTCTAGCATAAGTTATTTCTTTTTCGTTCATGATATGAGGTTATACATGTAAGCACCAAATTACACATAAACGTAACACATTTTTATATCAAGTACTTGTTTATAATATTTATTGTTTGTTAACCAACGGTATGAGTCGACTCGTGTGTGTTTTGGTGAAACTCTGAAAGACTACTTGTGTAATGATTTTCATGTGTCATTTAACTCTAATTAAATGCAACGAGGTATGCGTTAACTAGAATGACATAGTTCGTGTGATCTTAAGTTTGAATTAACGGAGTTTGGATTAACAGAGTTAACCTGAAATTGACGAGTGTCACAATGTAGACCTGCCATGTGGCGACACGTGGCAGGCGTTGCGCCACGTGGCGGACGTGCTGCCACGTGTTGACACGTGGCACGACACGTGCCCTCAGTGTCAGACAACCCATCGCGATACGCGATGGGTTTTCTTTCTGATCCATCGCGTATAGCGATGGGTTAGGAAAACCAAAATATTCAATTTAAACCCTAAGGTTTGGATTTTGACATTTTTGGTCCCTTAACTTTGGAAATTTGACATTTTACACTCAAAATTTTCACGATGTTATAGTTCATCAACATTTAGGATTAAGTTCTTATCGTCATTGAACCGTTTACCATTAATCATTGATATATGTTAGGTTTCATATTAACGAACGTGTAGTTAGATAGACCGTGTTCAGTTGTGTTAATTCTTCGGATTAAGTTATGTGAATCATCATAACCAAACTAATGTGTCTAGTAATTATTTGCTTATTATAATGAACGAATTAGTTCTATGTAATTCCCCAATTGGTATAAGTTTTGTTCGGTTAGTTCATTGCATTACCTGAACCTGAAGTGTGTCACTGTTTTCTCTAACTGTTTTACAACCAAATCAATTTTTAAACTGCTTGACATCGTTTGTCCACCCTAGAATAATTAATTAAAAACGTATTAAACTTGATTAGCACTTTCCACTAATTCCATGTGGATTCGACACCTTACTTACCTTATTTAGTAAATGTATTTTATAAATGTTTTTTATTGACCTTTCGACATTGATCAACGGACTGAATGAACCATTGTTTATTTTCTTAATTCTTATTTTGTGGGTTTACGAAGGGGAGAGCAACTGGCGGTTGCTCTCCTTTCTCCTCTTAGTTCGAATTTTTACTCCCAAAACCTAGCTCGAGTTTGATTGTTGGCCTTTCATCGTGTGGGCTTATGACCAGGGCTCGTATTGTCAACGGAGCCCCATCGGGGGAGGTGGGCACGAGCTATTTAAAAGGTTTTTGGTTGTGCCCTTTTAGAGGATTCCATTGCTGCCCGGATGGATTGGTTAGGTCCAAGGGGATCCAAAGGTTAGTGGCACATATAAAGCGGCTACCCCTATGTTCGGATGAGAAAAAAATGAGTTATGCAGTATCCAGGGAATGTGATATTTTTTTTGCGATGGCAGATGCTCTAATGGTTTCCAAACAATGGTTGTGCGGTGAGTGCATGTCTTTGCAGGCCCTCAATCGGCACTGTCACCATATAGACAAGGTTATCAAGTTCAAAAGTGATACGGGAGGGGTGGAAGACTTCCTTGTGGGGATCCCTAAGCCACAACTTGCAATAGATGTAGTTGATTTGGGTGGGATAGTTTTGGATGCGACCCTCCTTGACCGTATTTTCGCATTTCCGTTAAAGACAGTAAAAAGCATCCCTCCTAGCTGTCGCATGGCATATGCCTAATGCCTTATCTGTTTCATTGTGCAAGGTTATGTCTAGGCTAGAGACCATTGAAGCATGGGTTTAACTTTTGATATTAAACCGAATTAAAAAAGATCCAGTCAACTACGGATAAGGCCTTATCATTCCCTAAAGATAAGGTATTTGCCCATGCCTTATCGGTTTCATTGTGCAAGGTGGTGTCTTGGCCAGAGACCATGCATGGAAAAGTAACTTGCAACCATCTCGTACTTGATGAATGAGGGGGTGTAAAGCTAATACAAAAAGAAGGGGTCCTAAAGGATCGCCTTGTTGAACCCCAGTAGTTAACTGGATTGTTGACTGGATACAATCATTGCAAGTTAAACGGAATCACCAAACCATTATATTATAACCCATCCATTCACCTCCAACCCCCCCCCCCTGGCCGCCCCCCTAGTTCCACTTCACCACCTCCACCTCCCTTTCTCCCAATCACCTAACACCAACTTACCTCTCCAAGCATTGCTCCCTAACACTAGATTATGGTGTTGTAAACACAAGAGGTAATCCACTTAACACTCTATTAGCCAATTCATCAAGCCTATACCCTCTCCACTCTCTCTATATTATGGCACACACACATTCACAATCCAAATTCAAAATCACTACACACATAAGTAAGATCAAGATCTAAGGAGCAGTAAGGCAACTAGGAGAAAGATCCAAGTGGAAGGAAGCATCACACACACCAATATCATCCATTTCATCATCTTAGGATCCTCAAAAATTTCTATGATTGGATAGATAAGATTATGTGTTCTTGGGCTGAGATTGATCTTAGAGATTGAATATTATGGAGGCATGTGTGTGTGTGTATGGTCCATATGTATGTATGCATGAGTAAACGGAAGTGTCACATACATGCACACATTCTTCTTAAAGATCACATTTTGTTTGTTGAAATAGATTAGAGATGTTATTATTGATTAAATTAAGACATTGGATAATTATGTGAAATTATGGATAAATTTGGTGAATGAGTTTGATGTTAGAGGGATTCTAGGTAGTTAATGATCAATGAGATTGATAATATGAATATAATCTATTGAATTGCTAGTATTGAAATTGAAATTGGCAAGAGCTTGTTCATGAATTTGAAATTTTGCAATTTAGGGATTTCATGGATAAACTTGGATAAATTGAAGATTATTAGTGATTGATGAAAAAAGGGATTGATATTGATTGATAGGTTGTATGTTAGAGGATTCATAATCTATTAGTTTGAAGACAATGCTTAAAGATTGTTGAAAATTGATAAATTGCTAAATAAGGAAACTTTGTTGGGTGCATAGTTGAATCTTTGATTTTGATATGAATGCTTAACTTATATGATTTTGATAGATGATTAATTACTAACTTGAATTATGATAAAATACATCATCAAAGTGTTTATTGAATTGTTGTATGAATTACTTGTCACAAACTTGCTAGAAATCGAAAAAAAGTAACTTGAATAATAGAAAATTCAAAATTTAAATAGAACAATAGGTTGCATGAAGCCTTGTCAAACTAGTTGAATGAGATAAATAAGAATCATGCTTGATCATAACTATAAGCTTGGATTAGATAGAATTATTAAAAATAAAAGTTGCTATAATTGGAAACTTTGTTGATTGAACACTTAAAAAATTCATAACTTGACTAGTTGATGATGAAACACTTGAACTTATACATGCTTAATGAGATGATTTGATGATGGTTGAAATATGATCATAAGCTTGATGATTTGATTGAAATAAACATACATGATTAGGCATGCATGTAAGAACATTCTAAAAGAATAAAGAATATATTTAAAAAGTGTAAGCATGGCTTGTTGTGAAGACTATAATAGTGATAAAGATCTGGAATTTTGGATGCTATAATGATGCTTTTTATATTATATTTTGCTAAGTTTGATTATTACCGTTATTAGTAAACTTGAGTTGTGAATCTAGGAGCCTAAAATGATTACAATGTGCAACATGAAATTATGTGATCAAATATGAAAAAATAGTAAATTATATTTTATAATGTATATATTTAGTTTATAAGATAATTGTTATGGACTTATTTGGTTTATTTTACTTGTCGTTAACTTTAACTGTTGAAAAATCGGCTTTTAAACGCGAACCGATACGAAAATAAGGGACTATTTTAGAACAGCCCATAAGGTTGTAAAATACTCATATATAACATAAGTTAGTATATAAAAAGATGACAAGATAACAAAACTTGGTCCTAAACGGTTCGTGTCGCGAAAACCGACACGAAAATGTTAAAAGTTGCTATTTTAAGAAAATATTAACTAAAGTTTAAAATAGCATATTTTTGTAAAATAACTCCTAAAACTTAACTAATATATATGTAACAAGTGTTTTCAATGATTTAAAAGTAATATTTTATACGAAAAGTAGACCGGTTCGTTTTTAAACGCAAAACTTGCAAAACAGACAAAATCCATTAAAAATAATAATTATATATTTTCTTAAAATTTTCAGCAACTGAAACTTTAATATTTTATCATGTTTATTTATATACTTACTTTATTAATATAGTCATTAAAACAATAGTTAACAAAACCCGAATTGTACTTACTTGTCAACTTGTTATATAGGAAGTATTTGTTTGTGTGCGTGTGTGGTCATTAGACTAAGATTAATAAATAAGATTTTAACAAATTAAAACTCAAACCAAGTTTTATTAACAAACGTGTACTAATATAGGACACGTGATTTTGGACGAAAAGCTTCGACTGTGAGTTTCTCTAAAAACCACCCTCGTTTGTAAATGAAATGTTTTTATTGTGTTTTGGGGAAAAAGCATATTCTTTTATCGATTTTATTTAAGTGTTTAAAAAAAATTATTTTACAAACCGTGTAAAAAGTGGGATGTGTCAAAAATTGGTTAAATAACTGTTAACCGAATTAATAAAGGCACATAAATATTAGTAGATCTATCGGGGTAACGCCCCCCACTTCCAATCACGTTGGGTTAAAAGTGAGAATATTTTGAGTATGGTATGTTTCGAGTTATCAATTTTGATAGTCATATACTTGTTGTATTCTTGGCTCGTCTACAACAGTACGATTTGTTTAAAAGATAAAATGCTACGTTTTTATGGCAAATTCGATTACTATGAATTTTTAAAGTTTTAATTACCATGTTAAAAGAACGGTAAGGAAAGAATACTATCGTTGCTTATGGTAATAAATTATGACAAGAATGGTCGTTGAACCATTATATGGTGAGATATATAAATATTCGTTTACTATATTTCATGATAAATTGATAAAGTGTTGTTTATGATTTTTATGATGACTTCCATTGTATTTTCGTTTGCCATACTTTCATTATAATATATATAGATATAATATATACATATATATATATATATGTGGATTATTTTTTAATAAAGAGAACTCACCAACATTCGTGTTGACGTTCGTTTTAATATGTTTTTTAGGTAAGTGATGGCTTCAAGGCAACATGATAAAAACGGGTTGGGATTGTGTTTGAATAAAGTGGAAAAATGGGTGTGTAATAAACCGTGCGTGTAGCACGTGTAAACTCTGATTACGTAATAAAAGAATACTTTTTAAATAAAAGTTAAGCTTTTATTATTAAAATATTTGGTTTTATTATGATTGGTTATCGATATATGTCATGACCCGAACGACTTAGTCAAAGTCTTCCGCTGCCTAGATAAAAGTTTTCGGGGTGTGACATCAAACGGGTATTAAAATCCAACATCATATCTTAAGCACAACCATGAAGATCCAAAAACTTCCCAGATACAAAATCGATTCGAAAAGGAGGCTCAAATAATCAATTATCATCACAACCTTAATCCCCTTAAACGGCCGGTGGTCGATAGATGTGGTTCTCGCTGCCGACACCATCGCCGCATACTGTTCCTAAACAAAACCCGGCAACACTACCATATGTAAAGCATTGTGTATAACAAAATAAGCCACAGATACCATATGTAAAGCATGTGAATCATGTTAAAAAGCCATGTTAAAAATGTACAATATAATAAGCCACATATACTATATATAAAACATTGTGTATAACAAAATAAGTTACAGGAACAAAGAAAGTTCTCTTTTACTATATTCATATAATTTGAATTATGGAATTATTGATTCAATCTCATATTAAAATGTAATATGTGTTATCATACTTCATTGTTTTGAATTAATATAACACTAAAAAGGTTAAAAATTTTATGACGAAGTTATATGAATTTGCAAGTAATATCCAAGGAAATAGATTATAAGTTGTTTAGGAATGAAAACAATAACGATTAATGTGGGAAAAACAAAAATGAAATGTATGTATGATGTATAAATAATAATTAACCTTAGCTTTTTAGTATTGAATTTGTTTAGAACTTGAAAAAGTAAAGAATCCAAAGGGTTATGTGCTATAAATGTGCCACGTGACAAAACTATAGATCATGTAGACTTATAAGCTGCCACATAGGATGAAGATGCTCTAGGGAAGGCCACGTAGACAATGACATTTTCTTTAATTACCTATGGAAGATGGAAGATGATCACGAGAGATGCGATATCAAATGACACCTAAGATTCCTGGACATAAAATTGGTACTAGAGATCATCAATACGGCCGTCTACCAGATATTATATAGTTTGATAATTAATGTGGATGGTCAGATATTTTTAATCAATAATCTTAGGAAGTAATGCATACCGGGGATGTACTTTGTAGCAACCCATTTAACTGTTTGGAATGTTAATGCAGGATTTTTTTAAAAAAATTTGAATCACTAATGTTGTGCTACATCAAAGTTTTTAGATAACACTAAATGCATCAAAGTTTTTTTTGCTAGTAATTTGGACACTGTATGATGTAAGTCGATTCGAGATGGCTTATCTCTCAAGATAGTGGCCCTTTGAATGGGTTAGACTTCAAAAAATAGAGACAAGAAGTGATCAACAAAACTAACTTTAATTCATTTTTCTTCTTCTCTACGTTCATACACTAAAGGCCTTTTTATAGGCTACAAACCAATTAAACTAACTAGACCCACTAATCCACTAACATGACCCATTACCTAAAAGTTGTAAACTAACCTAATACAATAATTTGGAAACAATGAAACATGCATGAGACGTGGGTGAGTTGCATGCTGCTTGAGGAAAACATGGGTATGGGTACGTATCAGTGTACTAGGCTGCAATGTTTATTTATGTAATTACATGATATAGATTTGGCTAAATGCATCTGAACTATCAGAATTCAGATGTAGCAAGATTTACAAATGTTATTACACTGCTAGAAACTATTGTTTGGTTAAATATTGCCAAATCGTACGTCAGCCTATAGAAATAGGGACAATCTATTCTGGAAGTAAAGAAAAGCTTTCTTAGTAACTTAATAGTCGAAAAAGTAATAGCTTGTGTTCGGTTTCCATAATTTGACTTGCCAACCCGAAGTCGATTGAAAATTAATGGTCCTAAATATATACTCTACTAAGCAGTCTAACTTGATGACGTATGGATAACAAATAAACTTGCAATTTAAGTGATACTATCCATGGTGATGTGTTACCATTTTGTGAGTGTGTTGTCATTATGTGAATATAATTTACCTTTTCTCACTTCTCTTATTTCATATTTCACCGGGCCCCTTTGTAATAATTTATAACCGACAAAGTTTTGTTTTTTCTGTTTTTTCTTTTGAATTACAACTTGGAGGGGAAGTGGAGTTTCGAGATGGAGGCCACAGGTCTCACACTACTAGAAAAAGAGATGTTTTTCTACAACTGAATTCGTAGGAAATTTGTTGAAAAATCCAGTTTCTAACAATTTTTCAACAAAAGTTACGTTGGATAAACACATGCTTGAAAATCGTTTTCAACCGTTTTTCCAACAACTTTTTTTTACAAATTTGCTACAAAAACATGTGGTTGTAAACTTCCTACAACTTTCCTACAAAAACTATTTTGACTTAACATAATGTTTATTAGATAATGTTGTAGCAAAGTTGAAGCTTATTTTTTTGTTGGAAATCTGTTGGAACTACTTGTCGTAGGAAATTTGTAGGAAAGTTTTGTGAGAAAATGACTTGTTTTCTAGTAGTGTCAATTTCGAATTCGATTCCAATCAAGTTTTACCGTAGAGGGTCTCCGGGCGGTGAGGTTTTCCCCCCGAACAGGAGATGGCATGTTTGGGCTACCCAACGCTGTCTGCAATCGCGGGTGTATGCTGTCGTCTTTTGCTATTGTGTTACCCGAGTTACCAAGCTTTATTCATAGTATAAAAGAAACAAACTGTTTACCCATCCCGACAAATATGATATTTATCATCACTTTACCTACAAGCCCATGTTTCACACACTAATGTTGGAATTAATGTATAGTTGTATACTAATTCAAGTAATAACAAAAAAACAACCATATTGAAATTTGGTTTTATGGTTCGTCATTTGAGATAATTAGACAGCTCGGTTCAATATTATACGAATCAAATATCAGTTTACTTCACCTAAATAAATTGGTTTTGAACTAAACAATATAAATGAACACCCTACTAGCTAACATGCTTCACGTGCAAGATATATATAAAAGAGGAACCTAAAACCAAACAATAGGTGTGTACGCTACATTTAGATTGTAGATCATATGCTCCTTTATTATTACTCCTAAGCATCATAGTATAGTACATGTTACTTCATTGATATTTTGTCGGAAAGTTCATTCAATACTTTCACATGTGAATATATGGAGAATGCTATCAAGGTTATCTAAGTTCACATAGTCATTTTAGTTGGTCATAATATTGTGAATCGTGTTCGAATATTTCGTCTTTGCAATAAAAGCAAATCTGTATGGTAAATTGTATCATATACGACTACAACACGTCAATAACAAGAGCAGTGGCGAAGCTTAGACAAGTTTGTCGGGGGGGGGGGGGGGGGGGGGGGGGCTCAAATTTTCAGCCAAAAACGGGTAAATTTACACTACGTATACAAATTTTGGGTCGAATATCGGAAAATATACACTACTAAGCGGAAAAAACAGGGGGGCCGGGGCCACCCCTGGCCCTTGAGAAGTTGCACCCCTGAACAAGAGGTCCTCAGACGAACCATTTGATATAGTTCGATCCTTCATTTTTCACATGAAACAACTGTTAAATACAAAGAGGAAATCACACTCAAATGGAAAATAACTACTGTATAGAGAATTGGAACACACTGTCACTTTGTACGAAAGCTTTTATGTATATTGAAAACTAGTAAATGAAAGTAATGCATTATAGTACATTCAAAAGAAAATAAATAGGAAACAAATGACCCCACTTAACCACTAACTCATGATTCATTACTTTAGCATAAAAACAGGAAACTAACTACCCACTAGATTACAAAATAACATGTGATAAAAACAAACTACTTGGAGAACAAACCGTTGACTCCATAACCACCTGGATGTTGACTCTTTCAACACTCCCTCTCAACATCGAAGTTCCCCAGGCCCATATCAGTGAAAAACCGATCAGTTTGGGACTTGACAGGCTCTTAGTAAACACGTTTGCAACCTGCTTAGTAGTATCAACTTGCTCCAGCTTGAGTTTCGTTTTCAAGACCTTTTCACGATAAAATGATAGTGTGCCTCTATGTGTTTGGAACGGGCGTGGAACACTGGGTTCTCAGCAAGTTTGATTGCAGAGTTGCTGTCACAAGACAACTTCACTTGATAATTCACAGTTTGGTTCAGTTCTAATAGTATCCGGATTAACCATACGCACTCTTGAGCTGCCATTGCAGCTACTAGACATATTCTGCTTCAGTGGTAGATAATGACACAGTCGGGTGTGGTTTGCTACACCACATGACTGAACTCGATCCATACATAAAAGCATAACCGGTAGTTGATCTTCTCGTATCCAAATCACTAGCATAATCAGTGTCGCAATACCCAAACAGTTTGGGTTCATTCTCCCTCTTAAACCAAACTCCTTGACCCAAAGTAGCCTTCACATATCTCAAAAGCCCAGACGAAGAGCAATAAGATGAGGCCTTCTGGTACATTGCATGTACCGGCTCAAGACTTCGACAGCGAATGAGATGTCGGGTCTCGACAATGTGAGATAAATCAAACTCCCCACTATCTTCCGGTACTCCGAAGGATCTTCAATCTCTTTCCCTTAACCAGAAAATAGTCTGGTACAAGCTTCCATTGGAGTAGATGCTGGATTGCACGTGATCATATTAATTAAACTTGTGAAGCAGATCACTTACATATTTGGTCTGATGTAGTATAAACTTCTCTTCTGCATACATTAACTACAACCCAAGGAAGTGGGTTAATTGGCCAAGGTCTTTCATCTTGAACCTCACACTAAGATTAGCTTTAAGTTGATTAATTTCTTCTTCAATATCCCATGTAGCAACTAAATCATCGACACAGACTAGCACAACCACGACCTTGTTGTCAACTTTCTTAACAAGCAAGCTCGAGTCGGCATTTGTTAGTGTGAACCCATTTTGTTCAAGGAACTCCCCGATCTTCCCGAACCAAGCCCATGGGGACTGTGTTAACCCATAAATAGCATGTTTTAACTTACAAACATAATATGGTCGATCTTTATTTTCAAATCCATCGGTTGTTCCATAAAGATGGCATGATCGATGTCTCCATATAAGAAGGCGTTGCTAACACCTAACTGCCACAACTTCCAACATTTGTAAACCGCGATAGCTAACAGAAGTCGGATAGCAGTTAACTTACCATCGGGCGTAAAAGTATCCTTATAGTCAATGTCATACTGTTGCGAAAAACCACGGGCCACAAGCCGAGTCTTATACCTCTCCACAAACTCGTCTGGTCGTTGCTTTAACTTATACACCCACTTACATGACACGGGTACAACAGTAGCAGGTTTAGGTGTAAGTTCTCATGTCTGGTTTTGCATCCATTTCTTCTTTCATAACATCGATCCATTCTGTTTTTAAACGAGCTTCTTTGTACTTTTATGGTTATTGTGATCATTAGTGACAATTTCTACATTAGCATAATGAAGATTAGGTTTCCTTTCCCTTTGGGACCTTCTTAAACTTGATTCTAATTCCTCTACTTCAGAGCTCATTTGAACCAAGCCATCTTTTTCAGTATTAACAGATTCTTCCTCACTGAAACTGAGATTGACCTTTGACATTTCAAGACCTTCCTTCAATTGAGGTGTATCCGGTAACAGTTATTGATCAACCAACCACCACGAGGAATGTTCATCAAAGATGACATTCCTAGACAATACGTGTTTCTGTACTCGGGTCAATACGTCTCCAACCCTTCCTAAACCCTTCCTTTCTAACTCATACCCTACAAACACACATAGAACAGCCTTCTTGTCCATTTTGTGACGAAGGTGGTTCGGTGCAAACACCTAACAAACACAACCAAATACGCGAAAGTGACTCACGTTTGGTTTGTTTCTAGTTAATTTTTCATAAAGTGAATTATAATCAAGCGACTGAGAAGGTAATATGTTTATAACATACCCGACTGTATACATTGCTATTGCCCAATACTGTCCCGACATATTCTTATCATGAATCAAGCTTCTTGATCGTGACTTCGCCAAGGTGTCTATTCTTGCGTTCGGACACTCCGTTAATTTGTTGCGGAGTGTTCGAACAAGTGAGCTGCCTTTTTATTACCTTGTGTTTTAAATAGTTGCTGAAATCATACGCCAAGTACTCACCTCCATTATCCGATCTTAAACAACCAATTTTTCGACATGTATCTCGTTCAAACTCAAGCTCAAATTCTTTAAATTTTTCAAATACCTCGGCCTTCTCTTTCATAAAATAGATCCAAGTATAACGTGAATAATCGTCAATAAATGTAACTAATAGCATGCATATATAATTTGTATATAATTATATTATATAGTATATAATCTTGTGCTTATTTAGAACCATTGATTGATTGGTTAGCTTTGTTTAGATGAGATTGATATTGATTCAAATCCCAAATATATCGGGATATCTCTTGTATATATAGGAATGTAAACATCAATGAAAGGGAGGACAATTTACATTCTCTTATTCTCTTATATGGTATCACGCAGCCAGCCGGCCCTACCTCTCCTCCTCTAACAATCGGCAGTTCTCAGCCATATTCTCGATCTGCCACCACCTCTTTTCATCCTCCCACCCGATTCTCAAATTAATGGAATCAAAATTACACCCCGCAATTACCGTTTCCAACATCAAAACCCTTGTCCCGATTACCCTCGACAATGAAACCGGACAATACACATCTTGGTCCGTCTTGTTCAAAATCCATTGCTGTGCTTATCAGGTTTACGATCATCTCCTTCCCCGCCCCACACAACCAAAACCCGCCTCCTCTTCCACCGAAGCACCTAAACCCGATGACCTGTGGGATCGCCTTGATGCCATAGTTCTCCGGTGGATATATGGCACCATCTCCATGGATATCCTCAACACCATCCTCAAGCCTGACACAACCGCCCACGAAGCCTGGACGACCCTTGAAACCTTGTTTCAAGACAACAAGTCCTCCAGGTGCATCTACCTTACCCAGAAGCTAAACAACACCCGCTTGGATAACTTTGACAATATGGCAGCCTACAGCCAGGAGATCAAAGTACTCTCCGACCAACTCGCCAATGTCGAAGCACCCCTAACCGACGAGCAGATGGTACAACAACTTGTCACCGGGCTGAATGAACAATATGAAGGGATCGCCATGCTCATCTCAAACCTTAAACCGTTACCCACGTTCCACGAGGCATGGTCCAAACTCATGCGTGAGTATGACCGAAAAACGAACATGTCTCTTCATGCCTCTCAAAACACACACACGGCTCTCAACGCCACTACCACTAAAACTGATGCCCCAACCAACAACGCCCGGAACGATCTACGTGACACCGACGGTACGTCGAACCGTGG
This sequence comes from Bidens hawaiensis, assembly GCF_021521415.1. Classification (NCBI taxonomy): domain Eukaryota; kingdom Viridiplantae; phylum Streptophyta; class Magnoliopsida; order Asterales; family Asteraceae; genus Bidens; species Bidens hawaiensis. The sequence continues at coordinate 4,754 of NW_027506218.1, read as the reverse complement.
TCACGGCAGTGGCAGGAGCCGGGGACGTGGCCGAGGCCGCTATGGAGGACGCGGATCTCCGAAACGAGGAGACTCTTTCTCTACACATGCTCCACAAACACCTGTAACCGGTCGCTGGGTTTTTCAACCAACATGGGGTCCTCCATCACAAAATACACAATGGACGGTTCAGCCTCCATGTCCTTATCCCACCTCCTCTCGGCCCATAGGTAATCAAGCCCCGGGAATTCTTGGCCAACGCCCAAATCAGTCTTATGTTGTTGGATACGCACCCACCGACATCGAGCAAGCCCTTTACACGATGTCTCTCAACCCACCGGATTCACCCTGGGCTATAGACAGTGGAGCAACAACACACATGACGAATCAGCCAGGTAACTTCTCGTCGTATTTTAATTATTGCAATAATCGAAACATAATCGTTGGCAATGGCTCGACCATACCCGTTCTTGGACATGGCACCCAAACCTTAAAACCACCTTTCCCACCTTTAAAACTCACCAATGTCCTATACACACCTAACTTACTTCACAATCTTTTATCTGTTAGACGCCTAACTACGGATAACTGGATTTCAATTGAATTTGACCCTTTCTGTTTTTCTGTGAAGGACTTCAAGGCGCGAACCCATATCCTACGATGCAACAGTACCGGTGATCTGTACCTGCTGACGCCACACATGCTCTCCAAAATTAAACCTCATTCGGCAAATGTGGCTATCTCCTAGACACTGTGGCATCAACGTCTTGGTCACCCGAGCTCAAGTCCTTTGCATTCTCTCAAGAAGTCGTCTTTTATTTCGTTTTCTAAGTTTAATAAACGTATTTGTGAACCTTTTGTTTTCGGAAAGACTGTTAAACTTCCTTTTATTAATTCATGTAATCGCACATTATTACCTTTTGATATTATTCATAGTGATCTCTGGACCTCACCGATTTTGAGTTCCTGGGGTCACCGCTATTATATTCTATTTCTTGACGACTTTTCCAATTTTTTATGGACTTTCCGCCTAAGTAGAAAGTCTCAAGTTTACTCAATCTTTAATCACTTTTACAAATTAATTCTAACACAATTTGATAAAAGAATTAAACAGCTCCAATGTGACAATGGTAAGGAATACATAAACAATTCCTTCCAACAGTTCTTCGACCAACATGGCATGACTTGCCGTCTGTCATGTCCCTACACCTCGTCCCAGAATGGTAAAGCGGAACGTAAAATCCGCACCATTAACAACATGGTCCGAACACTCCTAGCCCAAGCCAACCTTCCACCCACTTACTGGCACTACGCCCTCGAAACCGCCACCTATCTTTTAAATATACTCCCAAACAAACCAAACAACCTTATCAACCCGACTCAAGTCCTATACAACCGCCCACCCTCCTACGATCACTTACGGGTGTTCGATTGCTTATGTTACCCACTAAAGCCATCCACTACAATACATAAACTCGAACACCGCTCTAATGCATGTGTTTTTCTCGGGTACGTAAAATGATCACATCTCGTCATTAGCCATTGATGAGGAACACCGGGGATACCGATGCTTTGATCTTACCACTCGTCAAATGATCACATCTCGTCACGTAATCTTTGACGAACATGTGTTCCCTTTCGCCAAAAAACCCTCCCCAAAAGCGGACCCTTACTCCTTCCTATCCGATCCACCCACCCGACAATTTGGAACCACATCCAGTCCATGTCTAAACCACCTGCCCAACCCAATCCACCTCCCGCCACACCCAACACTTCAACCGAACCCACTACTGCCACCACACCTCCACCGGCCAACACAATGCCGGCACCTACCTCCCATGCCTCTCGGCCATACCCTACGGCCGAACCTATCTTGACCTACACTCGTCGCGCAAGACAGCCGAACCCTCAAACACCTCAACACGTACCCACAGCCCAACAACATCAGTCCATGTCTAACCAGGCCAACCCACAGCCCATACCCGCACCCTCTACACGTACCATGCGCACCCGCGCAATGGACGGCATATCTAAACCAAAACCTCATTTTAACCTCCATACTACGTCCATTCAACCCCTACCTACTTCACCCAAAACAGCCCTTGAAACACCGGAATGGCGAGCCGCCATGACCAACGAATTCGATGCACTTATTAAAAATGAGACGTGGGAGTTAGTCCCGCGCCAACCCCACATGATTGTAATTCGAAGCATGTGGCTTTTTCGTCACAAGTTTAAATCAGATGGTTCGTTGGAGCGCTATAAAGCGCGTTTAGTATGCGATGGTCGGGGACAACAGGTTGGCGTAGATTGTGGGGACACCTTCAGTCCGGTTATCAAACCGGCAACCATTCGCACTGTGTTATCACTTGCGTTATCTCAGGCCTGGGCAGTTCATCAATTGGATGTGACAAACGCTTTCTTACACGGCCACCTAAACGAGACAGTATACATGTATCAGCCCATGGGATTCAGAGACAAAACATGTCCCGACCACGTTTGCTTACTCAAGAAGTCATTATACAGTCTCAAACAGGCGCCCCGGGCATGGTACCAACGCTTCACGGACTATGTGTTGTCGTTGAGTTTTAAACAAAGTCGCAGTGATAATTCCCTATTTATTTACCAGAACGGGCAAGACACCGCGTACCTTCTGTTGTACGTGGACGATATATTACTGACCACTTCATCAGATGCCCTTCGGTTACATCTTATGGCACGTCTTGGTTCTGAGTTTGCCATGAAGGATCTTGGACCGGTAAGTTACTTCTTGGGAATACCGTCAATAGAACGGGAAATACAATGCTCTTATCTCAAGAAAAATACGCGCGCGAAATTATTCCTCGATCCGGAATGAGTTCATGCAAACCAGTCGCGACACCGGTTGATACAAAGGGTAAACTCAGCTCAAACGGCCCCGAGTATGAAAATCTGTCTCTCTACAAAAGCCTCGCCGGTGCCCTCCAATATCTAACCTTCACACGTCCGGATATTTCGTATGCCGTCCAACAAATTTGCATGTACATGCACTCTCCTCGTCACTTTCACTGGAACGCTCTGCAACGAATAATCTGATACATCCAGGGAACTTCTCACCTCGGGCTGACCTTAGGTCCGATCACATCTCACTCTCTCCGGGCCTACACCGATGCTGATTGGGTTGGATGCCCTGATACGAGAAGATCAACTTCAGGTTATTGCGTATATTTTGGCAACAATCTACTTTCATGGTCCTCGAAACGCCAAAGTACTATCTCCCGATCCAGCGCAGAAGCAGAGTACCAAGTAATCGCCAGCGTAGTTGCAGAGGTATGTTGGCTCCATAACCTCCTTATGGAACTTCATCATCCCTTTAGTCGAGCATCGTTGGTGTACTATGACAATATCAGCTCCATCTACCTATCGGGCAATCCAGTTCAGCATCAGAGAACAAAGCACATCGAACTCGATATTCATTTTATCCGGGAACATGTTCAGAGAGGTCTTGTTAGAGTTCTTCATGTCCCCTCACGATATCAAGTTGCAGACATTTTCAAGAAAGGTCTACCGAAGGTGTTATTCGAAGATTTTCGGGCCAGTCTCAGCCTTCCCGAACCTCCGGCTTCAACTGCAGGGGTCTAATAGCATGCATATAATTTGTATATAATTATATTATATATTATATAATCATGTGCTTATTTAGAACCATTGATTGATTGGTTAGCTTTGTTTAGATGAGATTGATATTGATTCAAATCCCAAATATATCGGGATATCTCTTGTATATATAGGAATGTAAACATCAATGAAAGGGAGGACAATTTACATTCTCTTATTCTCTTATAGTAACTACATACTTCATACCTGATATTGACGCTTGTTTGAAGGTAAGAACATCATAATGAATGAGTTCAAGTGCTGCTAATGTTCAATAACTGGAAGTTGGATAAGGTGGTTGACTTGCCTTTCCAAGTTGACACCCAGAACACACTGAGTCGTTGTCAGTTTCAGTTTTAGGAAATCCGATCACTAGATCCTTTTCCATCATTAACCTCAGTTTGTCATACCCTACATGTCCTAGCCGTTAATGCCACGATTCTGCATTATTGTTACCTTTTGTCTTTTCAATGTAAGCCGACTCACATACACCATCTCCGTCTTGCGCCTTTGAAGAATAGGAACTGATAAAGTTTCAAACTTTTGAACACTTTGACATCTTTAGGCCCAGATAGGACATAGTGGCCTTCCTCTGTCATCTGTGGTACTGAAGTTAAAATCTTTCTCATACTTGGAACGTGGTAAATGTCTTTTAGGGTTAGCTCTACTTTCTTGTTACCCGATGGAAGGAGAACATCACCAATATGAGCATATAAGTGATAAACATGTTCATATAAATCTGATTACAAGAGGTTTTAATGATTAAAAACCAAAAACGAACTCACAAACGTTAAAACAAGCAAAACCGACAACCAAAGGATAAAATATAGAACCGTAAGCTCCTCCTTCTTGGTTTCTCTCCTAGAACAGGTGTGAGATGGCTGGAAACTTGAATAATTTCATTCATGGGGTTTTATGGTTCTTTAAATAGATCATTAAACTTGTTAAACAAGCCAAAATAATCCCACAAGGCCCATATAAGACAAAATAGACGTGGCCTACCATGCTCATCATGGACGCGTGGCGCAGCCAGCTCCATCAGCGCATTTTCTTCGTTTTTCGCTTGTTAAACTTCGTATGCGCGTTCCGGCTTCATTTGATTCTCGTTTGAGCTGATTTCTTCTTCATTTAGACTCATT